>NC_133616.1:85134801-85191934 GCF_964106895.1 Numenius arquata | reverse complement strand
GCAAAGTTTGACAGCAGTTATCAATGGTGAAATGAACGGATTTAAATAAAAATAGCTCTACATAATCTTTTTTCCTTTTTCTTTTTTTTTTTTTTTTTTTTTTTTAACACTGAGGCATTTGTCTTGTCAGCTTATTCAGTACAGTTCAAGCCATGGACAAATAGAGAGATTTTCTGTATTATTTTTGCAACAGAATTGGCATCTGTGCTGCCCCTATTGCTTGTTTTCAGTTTCTCCACAGCATGAGGGTTAATTATATTTTCTCACTTGGTACATGGGATTATTACACGTCCATGGGTTTTTACACAGTTTCACTACAATCCACGCAAGTGGGTCCCGTTTCCCACCAGACACAGGATTCACCTTGCTAAAGGGGAACAGTGCAAATCTGCTAAAAAGGGGGTAATATACTGGGCTTTGCTGAGTGTTCCTGTTCCATTTGTGGGACCATAATATCTGCCAAGAGAGCTGTAAATTATAAAAGCAGAAATCATGCCCTGTTTTTTTGGCTTTTGATTAAGTCAAGACATTTGGAAAAAAAAAACAAAACAAACCCCACAACATGTATTTAATTTCAGGTGTCCCCTCCTGTGCCTGGACACAGGCAGTGGGCAGGCTGCACGACCACCCCTCTTTCCAGCCGGGTTTCCAGCCAGGGGCTCAGGAGCAGCCTCTGCCCCCCGGGGCAGCGCCAGGCTTCTCCCTGGAGTTCGCAGTGGGGAATCCGGCCACTGGCTTCGGGAGGAGGGTTCCCACGCCGGGCATCCCCGCGTGGTTTCCCGTGGCCGTTTCCCACCACGGGCCCGATCTGCCTCCCTGCAGGAGGGTCCTCCCCTCTGGCGAGTGGCATCGCAGCAGCGCGGCCGTGGCCGCCTCCGTGCTGCGGGTCCCGCAGTGCCCAGGGAAAAGCTGAGCTGATGCTGGGGAGATGTCCCGCCGGAGACTGCTGGGCTGGGGGGGTCTGCCCTGCAGAAACGTCCAAAACTCTCACACAGCTCTTCTTCTCCTGCCCTTCTTCCCTCCCCCCCACCCCTTCCCCTGTGTGTTTCCAGGACATGGAGGCGTGAATCAGCTGGGGGGTGTTTTCGTGAACGGCCGCCCCCTCCCAGATGTTGTTCGCCAAAGGATCGTGGAGCTCGCCCACCAAGGGGTCCGGCCGTGTGACATCTCCCGGCAGCTCCGCGTCAGCCACGGCTGCGTCAGCAAAATACTTGGCAGGTAAAAGAGGGGGGGGGGACGGTAAATCCTGCCCTGTCCGTCAAGAGGAAAGTGTCACTGCCAGCCCCTCAACTGAGGGCTGCAAACAAACGGAGAGCGGTAGAGACCTCAGGAAATGAGTCCAGGGAGGAGAGGGGCTTCCTGGCCACGCGTGGTTTTACGTGCCTGTTGTGGGGAAAAGTGCCAGTATCGGCATGCCTGGTTTTGCCCCTTTCACTGTTTCTTGTTGGTAATTGTCACACAAGGCGTCCGACGCCGGTGGGGTGCGTTGGCTGAGTATGTGGCATCAACCACACACCTCCCTGCTCTGAACGAGCGGCGAAATCTGGGAGTCAACTTCAGTAAAATGGAAAAAAAAATGGAAGTTGTGCAAGTCACTCGCTTTGCTTTCTGAAGAAGAGTCTTTTGGCAATAATATAATGATATATGACGTATATACATTGACATTGCCACGCTCTCATTCACAAAGGGTATTTTGCATTCTGTCCCGCTCTTTTTCTACTCTTGTGCTGGATTACCTTCTTAATTAGAGAAGAGAATACCAGAAGTAACTATCAACTGTCTCAATTTTGGCTGTTTTGGGAACAGCCCTCTGTTCAGGCTGCAGCTGCTCGAACCTCCACGGCAGTAGGAAATTAAACTCTGGCTGCATGTAATTTCCTGATTTGGTTTTAAAATTTGACAGAGGGTCAGGTCAAAAATACCATCCTTGCTTCTTTGTATCTTGTGAAGAAATCTGAATATGAGTTGTGTAAATTATTGAGTTAAAAGGGTTTTGGGCTCTGGGTATTCTGAGGCAGCTGAGCAACTTCCATTAAGGAAAACATATTTTTTTTTGTTAGGATATATTTTTATTGATAATCTGGAAAAGCTAAAACCTGAACTAAATAAATTTTCATGGTTAACTTCATTATTTACAATTTTACTCTTACTATTTTTATTTTTATCATCTTTTCCTTTTCCAATTTTTAACCAATTTGTTTCCTGGACACTGCATGGCTGCAAAGACCGTTAAGGCAATTTTTTTTTGGTGGTATCTGGCTGGGGATGTGCTTGGCTTAGCAGCAGTTACGATCTCTCCACGGCCACTTAAGAGCTGAGACTCAGGCTGACTCAGGCAAAGCCACAGGCCCCTGGTTCCCTGGCTCTTGGCATGCTTTCCCCCCGCTGTCCCTCTTTCCCACCCTCTCCTTGGCTGGCGAACACCCCCTTCCCATCCCCGCACAGTGCCTGTGGGGAGCGGGGGGAGCCGGCTTCCAGCCTCCCTGATTTTTCTCTCACTCCTTCTTGTCAGGGAGATGCATCCCCTGCCAGCGACGCGCTTTCCTCCTGCTGTAGGTTTGAGGATGCCGATTCCTTTGCTGTTTGAGAGGGGAAAACTTTCCATGGGCTTTGTCTGAGCCCTGCCTGCCCGTCGCGGGCTGTTTCCCTCTGCTGGGGCTCCGCGGCCGCGGCCGGCATGGGCTCCGGCTCCCAGCGCGGTCCGGCTGGTGATGCTCCACGCTGCGGCCGAGTGGCCACCAATTCCCAGCAGGACCGATGCACCGATAAGGAATGGGCTGTTTATTTACCCCCTGGGCAATTGTCTGATGGTTTTACTTTAGGTAGTTGGAAAAGATTTCGCGTTAGGTGTATTTGCAGTATGGAGCTACGAGCGAGGCTCCGGAGCTTTGTCATTAAAGTTGTCAACAATAAATTGGAATTTCATAGCTCATTATTTTCATAACTAATAATTACAGTGGGTAAAATGTCACTGTAATTGGAGCTCTCTCTGTGTGTGCATTTTTGCATATGCACGTATGCATGTGAAAAACAGGGATCCTCCTGATGAATCCTTACATTTGGAGTTTCATGGTCGGAATTTTTCAGTCCTGGGTATGGCCTGAGAGAAAACACGCAGAGGCAGGGAACCAGGGGCTGCAGCGCTGCTGAAACCCTCGCCCCTGGCAGGGGTGTCCCCCGGGGGTGCCCACCCTTCGCCTGCACCCGCAACTCACGGGGAACAAAAGGCCTGGACCTGATGGGTGTAAAATGAAGCCGTTTTGCGGCCGTCCTGCCTTTAAAATGGAGATGGGAGCCTGGGGTGCCCGGGCTGCGCGGCCTCAGGCTGCCGTCTGTGCCCGGCTTCGCTCAGGGGCGACGAGGAGGCAGGTGACAGTGGCGTCGCCGGGTGAGAGCCGTCCCCGGTGGCCAGGAGAAGGGTCTGGGCCCCATCCTGCATCCTCCTGTCTTTCCATCGGTGCCTGCTGCCTCCGCGGGGCTCCGGGGGTGAGGGCGGGTGGGTGGGCAGCGGTCGGGGGGAGGTTCGTGAGTGGGGGTCTGGCTGTCCAGAGGGCACCAGGGCTTTGTCCCCTGCTGAGCTGGCCGTGGCTGTGGCATGGGAGCCGTTGCCATCACGGCTTTCCCACCGTGGTGAGTCGGCTGTGATGGGCACCGTCCTCCCGCTGCCGGCGACGCTTCCTGTCCTGCAGCCACCGTGTCACCGCGTGGCGAGGTGCTGCTGGGCAAAAACGCTCAGGAACACCCATAAAACCGCCATTTCGATGGGAGCCAAGGAAATTAGCACTTTTTGTTTGGTAGCATTGCCAGCATTGTCTGGCTCCCTCCGGCACCCTCCGCTCAGGAGAGGGGCCAGCAGCGAAGGCTTCAGGGCCAGGGGGTGTGAGGTTTTTGGTCCACGTTTGCCATCATTCCATCATGTCCTCAGGAGGAGCTGGATTTACCCCCCTGCCCTAATCAGCTGCCTTTAGGGACACCGAGGGGGGGTTAATCCATCCCCGACACTTGACGCTTTCCATTCCTAATAGTGCTTGAACGGCTCGTGGAGACTGGCAGATCCGAGTCCCACATCTGCATCCAGGGTACCTGGAAACATGTGCAGACAGTGAGGTGCCAGCTTCTTCAAAGGAATTTTAGGCCCTGTGCACAGAGCTCTCCCAGAAAGACTGAAAACGGGTGACCTGGCAGGAATTTGATGGGGAGGGTTGTGTGTTGCAGGGAGACAGACTTCAGCTGTGCAGCCTGTTTGTGTTCTGCTCATGCTGGAAAGATGGGGGAATTAATTATTTTTTTCTTTTTTTCTTCATATAATGGGTATGTCAAGTAGCTGCAGAGAAAATATATTAATAAGCAGTCTTTCGTTCTTGCTTGGGAGTCCATTCCCAGCTCCCTGCCAGAACTACAGGCGCTGGGAACGGCGTGGAGGTGTTTAAGCTGCCGGGAGCTGGGGGCTCGGCGGGCACCTGGTCCAAGCCTGGCTCGCGGAGCCGAGGTCCGCTCCCTGCATTTGGGGTGCTTGTGGCGGGTTGGAGCTGGGTTTTGTTTTTCTTCCGGTCACGAGAAAATTCTGAGGGTAGGGAGCAGTGGGTGGTTGGAGAGAGCAGAGACCCTGGCGTTCCCCGGCAGTGCGGCGCAGAGGAGCATCCTCTGGCCCTGCGTTTCCTGTCAAAGACGATGGATAAAAGATGGATCCTGCTCTCAGCAGTGCGTTCAGGGCTTCTTCGTTCAGGAAAAGGGGAGACTGTGATTTATGGGTGACAAAATCTGGCGGATTTCTGTGGGTTTGGGGATCCAGCCCCCTCGCCTTTCGGGTGGGTAGAGGTGCTGTGCCCTAGGACGGTGACGGAGACCAGCCCCCACACCAGCGGGAGCTCCCTCTGCCCCAACATCCTTGACTGAAACTACTGAAAACATAGTGCTAGAAAGAACACATTTTGAAAAATATTAACTATTAAAACCATAATGTGCATATTTTAAACCATAAAATGGGAAAAAGATATGCCAGCATATTTATTCCAGCAGTGCAAATAAAATAAAATAAAATAAAAAAAAAATACCTATCCTTCATTTCGCTATGAAATGATAACAAGCCATAGATATTAATGACAGAGAATTTCTGTAGAAACAGTAATTTACTACAAAAGAGTCCACCGCAAAAAGTGGTCTTCGGTGTGATTTGTTTCTATTATTGCCAGTACTGCTGATTAATAACACACATTTTCAGTTAATTTTGGATCCCGGCATGCCCTTTAATCTTGCATTGTTTCTTTTGTCTTGCTATTACAGAAAAACATATATTGTATCCCGAGGCCCAATTCCAATTACTATAAGTTAATCTATTGGATGATAAAGCACTACATGGGCAGAAAATGTGTATGTGAAAGTGAAGATGTATCTCAGGATTTGCTGGGGTTTGGTTACCTTGAAATTATGTTCTCTATAAATCTCGAAGCATGTTCTCTGTCTGTTCGCGATAACCAAAGCTTTGTTTTGGATGTTGTCCCAGGTATTACGAAACTGGGAGCATTAAGCCCGGAGTGATTGGAGGATCAAAACCAAAGGTCGCCACACCCAAAGTCGTCGAAAAAATTGCAGAGTACAAACGCCAAAATCCCACCATGTTTGCCTGGGAGATCAGGGATAGACTCCTCGCTGAGCGAGTGTGCGACAACGACACCGTGCCCAGCGTCAGTTCAATTAACAGGTAAAAACCTGCTGCTCCTGGGGAGGGAGGCTCCTCGGGAGCCCTGTCACTGCCTCCTCCTCTGGGGGTAGGACTGGCTGTTTTGGGCTGGATTTGGGGCTGGGGAGCAGCGGTGGGCTCACCTTGGCCCCCAGAGCATCCCAGATTCAGCGTTTCCTAGGGGCGGTCAGGTCCTGCTGCTGTCCTGCGCATCCTTTCCCCCGTCCTCGCTGGCCACCGTCCCACATGTTGGCTCTGGATGAGGCCTCAAGGGTTTGGGGGGACGTGTCTCCCCTGGATAGAAGCTCAGGTGGCCGTCAAGGGGGGCAACAGTCATCTGGGTAAAGGGGGGGCTGGGTGCCTGCAGGAGGGGTCCTGGGTCCAAAGTACCACTTCTGTCCTCGCGATGCCCGCTCGGTCTCACTGGTGGCCTAGAACCACCTTCAGCATCACCGGTGGAATTTGGCCGGTAGCTTTTGAGTGACATGGACCCACTTAAGTGGCCTTGAATTGCTTTTGTGAAAATGCAGGAGAAGCTCATCTGGAGCCTTAGTCCCCGCTTCGGGGAGTGTTGCCCCAGCCTTGCCAGGCTGGGCTGGGCTTGCAGCGGGGCCTGGGGCTCTGCGGACCCCCTGCCATCGCGCGTCACCCACCCGCTCCGAAGGACGTCTAATGCTGGCCTTGGAAAAACCCTGTGGAGCACTCTGCTATGTCCCCAGCCCTGCCAGACCGATAATAAGGGATTGGTACTTTTCCACCCACACCCTGGCGAGCAGAGCACTCTCCTTTCCGCTGAAGAGGCTGGTCCGTGCCAGGCATCGGCCACCCCACGTTGGTGAGATGGCTTTCCCTGGTGCGACCGCATGCAAATTCTCTGTATGCGGCTCGCTATAAAGTCCCATCTGTGTCCATGAACGTGAAATAAATTGATGCAATATTCTTTTTTTATTGGCTATCCCAACCTGATTTGCATTCATGGAGTTGCCGCTTGAGTAGCCGGAGTGGCTTCCCCGGCATGAGCGGAGAGAGGTGGCTCTCTCTTGCTGAACTGAACGTTGAGTCATATGTTTTGTGTATTTAAGAGCAAAAATGGGTCTGTTCATGCACGGCCTTTGCTGCTCCCCAGGAGCTCCGGCCTCGCTGGGGCTCTGGAGCAGCACCCAGTGACCCCATGGACATGGCATTTCCAGGTTTAAGGATTGGAGGAACAATACAGACTGAGGGAAAGCTGAGGGAAAATCCCACTCTGTCCCTGAGTAACTAAGGGCAAAGTCACCCCTGCATGTGGGAAGCATCGTGGCTGTGCACAGCCCTCTGTTTGTGTGGCAGGACTTCAGGCATCCTCCAAAATCCTACTGAAAAGGGCAGTCATAGCCTCAGGAAAATGAGAGACTTAAGTAGCTTCCAGTTGTGTTTTGAGGCAGTTTCCATGTTCTCCCTCTTGCTGTGCCCCTGCGTGTTTCCACACTGATAATGTCCCCACGGCCACTGCCGTTGCATCAGAAACCCCTTTCGTGATCCGCCACCAAGATTTTTTGGCTGGAAATATAATTTTTTCTCATCGTCTTGTGGCTGTGGCTACAATCTTTTCCTTTTCTTAAAGGTGTGAAATCCCTTTATAAAAATGCACACAATCTTTTCCAGTCAGTCTGCCCACCCAGGGAATTGTTTGTGCCCGCCTTGGGGCACATCCTGGAAACCCAGGCCACACTGTCATGGCAGGAAACCCAGAATTCACATCAAAATGCTTGGCTGCAATGTTAAATCCCCCCAGTCCCATGCAGCAGTCTGTGGGATTTGTCCTTATACTTAAAATTAGGTGTGTACACCAAGGCTGGGCTGGTGGGGGTGTTACCCGCCGGGGGTGCAGCCCCCGCTCTGAGGGGGTGACGGGTGCCCCGATGGATGCCCACATCGAGTGCTGTCCTGTGGCCGCGGACCCCAACCCATCGGAAACAGCTCCGTGTGGTTCCCGTCCCATGGAGGGGAGAGTGATGCCGAGTGGACGGGATTCACAGAGCCCCAGCGCTGCTCCTCATCCCGTCCCTGCTTCCTCCGGGGCCATTCCCTCCCCGGAGCCGTCACCGCTCCTGGGGGACACCGGGGACGTGGGGACACACTGTGCCCAGCACATCCTGGATGCCTAGGTGCCTTTTAGCAGAGGAATTTGAGCTCCTGCCCCCATATATGAGTGAATAATAACTATTATTATTAATTAATAGCATTAATTAATATTAATAATAGGCCACTCTTCCACAGCAGGAGCAACTCTGTGTGATTAGGGTTTAATTAATCATTGCGATTAGTTTTGCTCAAATAAGCCGAAAGCTGCCCAGCTGCTTTGGAGCACTCCGGTCCTCCATCCCTCCGGAGATGAAGACGTTTATGTGTCAGAAGGCCCCGGACACCCTTCCCTCCCCGCAATGGCACCATCTGCGGGGGGTTATTTCCACTCTCAGAGTCCCAGGTCTTTGCCCGCACGGTCCCCTCTGATGACCCCGCCGGGCTTGGATGCTCCGGCCACCGCAGAAGACGCCTGACCCCCAGCAGCTTCTCCAGACCTTGTCCCCACCAGCCTCCATCAGACTCTGCAGGGGACGGGGGCAGCAGCTTGTCCCCTTCTGGGATGGGGCCAGGCGTGGTGGCTCCCGTTCTGGCTCACGGGGTGACTCTCAGTGAGCGCCCCTGCAAACGCATCCCCATGCCAGCTCCGTCTCATGCCTGCCCTCCTCTCCCCTCTTCCAGAGAGAAGGGAGAAGGGTTTGTCGGGGAGGGGGGAGAGGAGGAGGAGCGGGTACCGCAGCTCTACGGCTGCGGACAGAGCTCCAGGCGGGGAGATGTGCAGAGCCTCCCCCAAGCCCCTTCCGACGCCGCTGTGGCTAGTGGCAGAGCTGAGTTGTCTCCGGAGGCGTCTCAGACCCCACCTTCCTTTTTTCTCACCGCGCGTCGGCTGGCGAGCACTCGGTAGATCATCTCCCCAGCTCTTCTCTTTAGCTGCCCTCTGTCCTACCACACAACACATGCCTTCTAATTTCTCTGCATCTCTGAATTTTTTCCTGATTGACATCGTTATAAACCAGAGCAGGGGCTGTCCCCAGCGGTGACAATGTAGTTATTCAGCTTTTAAGATAAGCATTTAATCCGACACATCTTTTTTGTTTTAATATTAATTTGGCTAAGCAGCTCCTTTTCCAAGGTATCCGAGTGCTTTAGCTGTGTGAGTGCTGTGCCCAGTGCGGCCTTGGAAATGTGTCCCAGCACCCAGGGGTGCGGATCACAGCCTGGTGGGACTCCTGGGCTCAGAGGTGTCCCCCGAGGAGGGGGTGCTGGCCCAATGGCTGCCCAAATCACAATAAGTGTCTCTTTCCCGGGTGGTGGGGACTTGGTCCTTAACGGGACCAAAGCACTGAACTCTGCAGCGCACCCGAGGAGCATGTCGGAGTCGATCACCCGAACGTCCCCAATGGCAGGGTCTGGGGGCAAAGACACGGTCCTGGGCCCATCCGTCAAACTTCAGATTAACTTTCAGTGTATGATGAGGGGGTAACAGGCAGAAAAGCGTTTTTCTATTGATGTAGGTGTCCCAAACTGAAAAAAATAGCGTCTGATGCCCCCTGCCCTCTCCTGCTTAATGCTAAGTGGTCATTTCTTTTCCACTGCACACAGGATCATACGGACGAAGGTGCAGCAACCACCCAATCAGCAGGTCCCAGCCTCCAGTCACAGCATAGGTAAGGAAAACTTTTTTTTTTAATATATAAAAAAAAAATAGCATAATGGATTACAAATATTCTAAAGAACTTTTAATCATTCTTATGGACAGATAATTCTGCATAAAACACTTCAGCACACGTGCTAATGCGCCTTCTTTGTCATTCTCCAAGGGCTGAACATAGTAAATGAATTTTATAAATACTGCTAAAAGGTTTTGAATTTTACTGATTATTATGATAAATAGCTTTCACCATGAGACAGAAAATTGAAATCTAAACCAAAAAACCCCCACTAATGGGGGTCTATAGAATGTCAGATAATTAAAGTAATAAATCAAGAAAGGGATACTTATTCATAACATTTTCTGCATCATTAGTCAGTAAGTAGTTTTGAATGTGTTTTTTTCATCTATCAGCCGTCCCTTCCATAATTCTTTGTGCACTTGCAGTCTTGAGTGAAGAGGTAGCAAAACTTTCTGAAACTTTAATTCTGCAGCAAACCAGCGATGCTGCGCCCCGAGGCCAGCCATGTCCCTGGCAGGGGCTGGAGCTGTGTCCCCAGCCCTCCTGGGGGTGACGGTGTCTCTTGGGTGTCCCGCTCTGCCGCACCACAGGGATGGAGGGGCTTGGGCAGGACTCAGGGCTCATTTCTTTTTGTCCTTGGTCAGAGAAAGCTGCCGGAGCGCGTGTGAGCCCTTGCTCCCTTGGCAGAAGGGAGGCGGGATGGGGCCCTGGTTCCTCCCTGCCTTTCACACTGTCACCTGTGAAATGGGTACATGCTTGCTGGCCCCATTGGCCAGGGTGGGCTGGCCCCGCAAGACAGGGAGTGTGGGCACACCATGGGCTTCTCAAAGACATCATGCCACAGCCCCGTGTCCTGAGCTTTTTTCTCCGGGAAATGCCAAAACAGTCTCAGAGGAGGAAAAATGTCCCTCAAGTTGCTATGGTGGCTTAAGGGCCGTCTCTCCTTGTGGAAAACAAGAGGAGAGAAATCTTGTTTCTGAGGGGTTGGGGCTGATAGAGCCAGCAGGGATTCCCAACGCCCATTTTCTCCCTGTGGGCTGTCTCTGGGGGTCTTCAGTGTGGTCCCGCAGAGGATCCCCCTGGTGCTCGGGTGTGCGCGGTGCTCTCTGGGCCACAGGGGCATGCCAGCCTATGAGCAGGTGGAGGTGACAGTGGTGCTGCCTCCTCTGCCTCCTTGCACAGCATCACGCAGTGTCTGCAGCCCCCCAGCATCTCCAGGCTGTGATGAATGACCCCCTCTTGGCAGGGCACATCCCACACCCTTTCCTAAGGGCTCGGTTAAAGCAAAGAGGATTGAATTCATATTTTGGGGAGCCTCGGGGCCTTTCAGCCATGTGACCCACAGCTGGCTGTCCCTGGGCAATCCAGCTACCTGGGCTGGTGGCCTGGGCCAGCGGATGCAAGTGGCAAACCAAGCACAGCGAGTGGTGGAGGTTGCCCCGCTCCCATGTGGTCCCTGCCCCAGGACCTTGCTGGGGACCCCGTCTGTGGATGGAGACCCTTCTCCTTGCACGACTGAGTTCCTCACTGGCTCCATCCACCTTGCTGGTGACATGGGCTGGTGTGTCACCCGATGGTGTCTGCTGGCCCGAGCGATGCTCCTTTCCACCTTGCCCCGCTCAGGACGGGATGATGGAGGGAGAGCATCCTCCACCCTGCAGCATCCAGCCCCTTGTGATGGGGGCAAGGGGTAGCCATGGAGACTGGTGGCTTTTGGGATGGGCTGGTGCTGGTGCTGTCCTGCCCACTGACCACCTGTCCTTGCCTTGCAGCCTCCACGGGGTCCGTGACCCAGGTGTCCTCTGTCAGCACTGACTCTGCCGGCTCCTCCTACTCCATTAGCGGGATCCTGGGCATCGCCTCCCCTGGCACCGAGAGCAACAAGCGCAAGCGGGATGAAGGTAGTGGGAGCTGTGGGGTGGGATGGGGCCGGAGGGATGGGACAGGGATGGGACAGATGCCGTGTGCCTGTGCTGTGGTGGAGCTGTGTTTGCCCCCCATCACCGTCTGCCATGGGGGGGGTTGGGTCCCATTTCAGCAGGTCTTTGCCAAGGTCACAGCCAGGCTGGGGACCTCTGGTGTGACCTGGTGATGGAGGCAGGACCTCTTTGAGGAGCAGGGGCTTGTCTGGGTGTTTCTGAAAGCACTGGGGCTGTGCCACAGTTTTTAACCAGACCCTTCTCCTGACCAGGGAACATTTCCCTTCCACCAGCAGAAAGGGGAAGAGTCACTGTTATGCTGATTCTGTGACTACCTGAAATGAAAAGATGTCAGGAGGGTGTCCCTAACACAAAGAGACAGAAAATTAATGGCAGAGCTGTCTGCCATGCTGCATCTTTGCAGGTCCCCCCAGTGCCGGGGGCTTTTGCTGACGCGGGAGGATTGGAAATGAGCACGTTCTGGTTGGGGTTGGGCATTGCCATCACTCCTCAGATCTGATGCTGGGTGTATGGTCCTGGGCATTCTGCATGCTGGGCATCTTCCTAATGAAAACACTGCTTTGGAGGGAAGGATGCTGAGGAGAGAGGGGAAGGGAAGAGGAGAAATTCTGAGCTGGTGTTTTATGGAAGTGCCTTTGATCTGGAGGTTCCCTCTCGTTCAGTAAGAACTTAAGAGAGGAGCCGAGGCCAGGACTCTGGGAGGGGACCCAGAGCTGAGGGGTGATGCTGAGGTCCTGGCTGCAGGGGACACCTGGAGGAGGGGGGCTGCTGGTGCGCTGGGGGCCCTCGGCTAAAATCAGGTGAGAAGCGGCACAAACGGGGTCGAGTGTCTGCAGATGCGCTGGTGGAAATGCCTGGCCCGCTCGCGGACTAGTGCTTGGTTTACTGAAAGTGGGGAAAAAACTGCAAGGGGCTTTTGGGGCCAATTCCAGCCACGTGGGGACTGGTCTGATGGTGGGGGTATAAAACTCCCCGAGTTCAGGTACCTGCTGAATATGCTGTTAGTTAACTCTGTGATTGTCCGTCTGATGTTTTTTTCTAAATCAAGGCTGCAACTGCACGGATAAACAGGCATTAGGGCAAGTAGGGTAGAAATTCTGTGTTTTACCAGCCGCGCCAGGAGAGAGGCCGTCTGTGCTGAAACTGCGCAGCTCTGCTACAGCCCTGTCCTGGAGCACCGGCTCCTGGGCGCCCGTGATTACAGAAATTTCTGGTTTAAGCCGGGAGAAGACTCTGGCTAAGAAACGAGAAGCTTCTGAAATCACAAAGAAAATAATTAAATGTTTCCTTGCAAATATCAGAAGCAGAGCTGAGAAATTCCCCACCTTTTGCCAGTTCATTTTTAGAAGAGAGCACATGGTTTCTAAAACAAGCCCCCTTCATTTTGACGGGATGAGTCATGACTTTAGAGCTTGTAAGCTGGACAGGAATGCTGTCCTCAGCAGAGCGTTTGAGCTGCTTTTAGAGTAGGCTCGGGTCTGCAGATTCAGAGAGGCATAAGCAGATATTCCAGCCTCTTTGTTCGAGGGGAGCTTCCGTGACCCTCCCCGTCCTGCTCAGGACAAGGTCCCTCTGCACGGGTGGGCGCGAACTGCCCACGGAGGCATCCGGAGGCTCCACGGTGGAGGTGGATCGTGGATGCTGGCCTCTAAGGCAGAGAAGTGTGTCACCTTCTAATTATGACCTGTATCATGATGCGGATGCACAAGGGGGCAGAGTTAACTTTGCCATTTCCCCGCTTCAGAGAGCCGGGGAGAGACCACCTCGGCGAGGAGCCTCTCGCACCCTGCCCTTCGCCGCATTGCCCCGTGTCTCAGTGTCCTCTGCGAGGTGTGCCCGGCCTCACCTCCCTAGGTACCTCTCCCGGAGCTGGAGCCGCCGTGCTGGCCCAGTGATGCCGGCATCAGAGCGGGGTGGACTCTCCCCTCTGGCTTCAGCGGCACCAAGCGCTCGCTGTGATTCATTACCCGGGTTTGTTTGCCTCACTCTTGACATTTATATTTTTTAGCAGATGTCACCAGTCTTTAACCCAGTGGGGAGCTTGCTGGCGAGCAACAGGGGCAAACCAAATCAGACAGTCTTTATTGGTTTATATAGCTGAAGGTGTCATTTTTTTTTCCCCTTGTAATATGGACTCGGAGCAGATGTGTCTTTGCAGGGGATCGGCTGCTTTCACTTGTGGTTAAAGGACACGCTACCGGAGACTGACACGGGGAGCAGGCTGTTGGTGACGAGGCAGAGAGAAGGGGCTGTTGGGTGGCGATCTCGCTGTTTTGCCTCTTCCGAGTTCTGTGGTGGCACCTTCTCCTGGCCCCACAGCTTTCCCCCCAGGGAGAAGCTGTCGAGAAGCAGATGGGTGGCAGGGATGTGTGGGACAATCCCGCTGTGCTGCCTTTGAGCAAACAGGGTGTGTTTTGGGGAAGCCGGAGGTGGACAGCAAGACCCCGAGCGGGCGGGATGCTCCGTCCGGTGTTCCCAGCCGGCAGTGGGGCAGGGACGGGTTTCCCCATGCTGCCTACGGCTGGTCGGGTGGCTGGTGGTGGCCCCGTGATGGGACACGTGGCAGAGTGGGCGTTTCTGGGGAGCGCTGAGCATCCCCTGTCTGAAAGTCAAAGGTCTCTGAGCTTTGGGGTTCAATAATCCTTCATGAGCAGCAAGAGGAGGGCGAAAGGTAGCTGTGTCCCCAGCAGGCACACAAGTCCGGGCAGAGATGGTGACAGGGAGTCACTGGGCTGCAAGTGCTCTGGAGGGGGCCCTGAGGTCCCATGAAGGGGAGGAAGGGTCAAAGCACAGCAAGGCAGAGCCCACACCTCCTTCTCCCTTCGCCCCTCTCTCCCCTTTCCCTGGTTTCCATCCTGTGCTGCAGAGCTCTGCTGGTGCAGGAGAGCCAGCAGAAGGGCTGGAACGCAACAGGGGGATGCTCCTGGCATGTTCTTGCCATCCCAGCTGAGATCCTAGAGCAGGCACATATGCCTGGGGGTTGGAACATGGCACAAGGTCTCCTCCAGAGCTGGTGCCGTCTCCACAGGAGAGCAGTGTCTCTCCTTCAGAGCACAACAAAGCCCAGGACCCCTGCTTCCACGGGAGCCCACCCTGTGTCTGCTGCCCCATCCACAAGTGTCCACTGCCCCTTGGACAATCTCAGTGGAGGAGAACCGTTGTGCTGGTGCAGAGCCCTCTGCTTGCCCTGCCAGTCCATGGAGGGCTCGAGCTGCCCGCTCTGAGCAGCTCCTCCATACAGGAGTTGTGCCTCCGGCAGCTGCCGGGTGCTCAGCTTGGGCTGGGGGAAGAGGCTCGGTCCCCGTAGCCCCGCAGAGGGATGTGCCCGGCTCCTGGTGGATTTGTGAGCAGAGGTTGGAAGGATTATGTGCATCTCCTTTCTCATGCCTCTTCCTCGCTTTGTGCAAAACCGTTTCCCTATGTGGGAAGGAAGACCTCTGGAGCGAATACTGTGTATTCTGATGGTGAACTGCCTGCCTGGTTGTTTGTCTTCTACCAGCCACCTGATTCTGCATCCCTGGACATTCGCATGCTTTTAGCAGCTTAGCCCAGTCTGAGATCCACAACCCTGCTGCAGAAATATGCTCATGACCTCACTTCTGACACTGAAACACACAGAAATCTCTGATACTGGCAGGTAAAAGGGGCAGTTTGTGAACACGAGGAGCAGCCAAGCCAGGCTGATATCTGTTTTCAGGCAGAGGTTTCTCTGTAAGCCCAGGATGGCTGTTGTGTCACTGATGCTGTATCACACCGCTGGTGCACAGGCACAAGCTTTGTCTGGCCCGTCCTGCTGTGGTCAGCACCATCCTGGCATGATTTTGGGGTGTGCAAGCTGATGTCCCCCTCACAGCGGTCGGCACAGGGAACATCACTCGCTGCTGCTGCTGCTGTGAGGGTGCAGTGGGCGAGGGGGTTTCCTGGCAGGGACACAGGCTGTGCTAGACCAGCCGGGCTGTTTTCCTCCCTCCTGTAGATGCAGGTGGGTAGAGCAAAGGGCTCTGTGAGGCGATGAGCACCCCACTGCACGCTGCTGGCCCCCGCCAGGACGCACCGTCAGAAGCAGGGCGGCAGCACCAAGCTGGACACCTCTGCGTGGGATGAGGGTCTCTGCTGCCCACCCACCCCTTCTGGCTGCAGATTTAAGTACCTGCACCTGACCAGCTGCACAGACTGTATTTCAGATCTGCCCATACAGAGTCTTCCCAGCGGCGGAGGCATTTGGGGAATTGAAACCAGCGTAGCCAGAGACCTTCACTCGTACACGTTGTCTTGTTTCCATTCTCACCAGCCATAACCCTGTGTTGCTGTCAGCATCTGGTGCGACGATGCAGGTGCTTGTGCTTTGTTTTCTCAACTGAACTCTTTGAAAAATGGATTTCCTTTAAACACAGAGTCGGTGTTTTTAAAGGCGTTTGGGTCCCAGCCTTCTCTCTGGGAAGATCAGCCCCCACGAGGGGCAGGGATGCTAACAGGAATGAGAAGAATCAGGGGGTGGGTGCAGCCCACCACCTCATAAGACCACCCACTGTTGGGATCAGGATGTTTTCACGTGGGGATGCCCCAGGGTGGGCACGTCTGGGCATCCAACCAGTGCTGATGGGCACGTCTCCGTCGGCACCGGCTGCAGGAGACCCCCACCTCTGAGAGCTCTGCACTGACAAACGCGGACACGGGCTCACCGAGTTGGTGACACATCCAGGGGTGGGAGGAGACCAGGAAAAGCAAAGCAAGCACAGCAAGAATGACTAAACACCAGCGAGGACTAATAACACCGACAACATTTCTGCATTTTGCATCTCTCCTCTGTATAAGGCCAGTGAACTGCGTTTTTCCGGTGGGATGGGAACAAGAAGCTGCACTCTCAGCTTGGCAGAGACCTGCATGGTTGGGGGTGCAAATGCCTCAGAGGCCGCATGGCAGGCGGTCAGCAGCCCCAAAAGGGAGCACGATGCTGAGGAGATGCTGCCAGGGTCTTCTCTCACCTCCTCCTGTGGCTGAGGGACAATGCAGCTTCCAGGGCATCCACTCTAGGAGATTGCTGTGAAGGCTGTAAAGTGTTCCCCTTTGGTTTAGCAACACTTCTTTAAACTCCAGAACCACTGCTGGTACCTGGCTTTGCTGAGCATGGTTGAGTGCGATGTCCACAGCCCTGTCCCCATCTAAGCTCTGCCCCGTCATCTGTAGTGTGTTCATGCGGCCCATGAGTCGTGTCCAGGGACATCCTGCTGCTCTGTCTTCTTGCGGTGGAGACAAATGTCTGCCTGTTCTGCCCTTTTGGTCCCACTGACCTTCCTGTGCCCCCCACCCCTCCTGCCAGCAGGGAGCTCCCACCTCCTCGCTGAGCACCGTTCCATGGGGCTTGAAGCCCTCAGTGGTGAGATCTGCCTGTGGCTCACCTGGAGGGGTTGTATGGAGACCCCAGCCAGCCACAGGGTTAGTCATGAGCGTGTACACCCCCCTTTCCAGCCACGGCTTTCCAAGTCTTCATAACCACAAAGTAGATCTCATTGCAGCTTCCCTGGCAATGGAGGATCTTTATTCTTTTGTCTCTGAGGGCTGGAACATGGGGCTGGTCTGGCCACTCATGGGACCCTCTTCCTGGCCACTGGTGCTAGCAGGGGACCTGTGTCCTCCTGGATTTGTGGTTGCTCTTGGGGTACAGCTTGTCCTGGGACAACTCTGGTGAGATACTGCTCTGGTGTAGAAGCTCTCTCCTCTCCTGAGCAGGGGCTGGGATCTCCTCCTATCCCAGACTTACTTCTTGGGGTTTCCTGAGTAGGTTTAAGCACTTTTGGCCTGGTGGGTTGAGCATCCCTGTCAGTGAGGATGCGCTGAGCGAGGGGTCACGGTGCTGCGGGGACTGCAGGGCACTGGGCAGTGGCTGGGGTGGGAGTTTGGGAGGGGAAGGAGCCCACAGACGTGTTTGTGCTGCCCGTCCACGCACCGGGGCATCGGCAGGAGGAAAATACGCTCTGCAGGCAGTGGGTGATGGTTCAGTGCAGAAGATGACCACCGACCAGGTCCTGTGTTGGCACAAGTCCCTATAACTCCTCTCACCCCAGATGAGGACCTGAGCCCAACAGCATGTGGTGGGATTTGATATTGTCCTCTCCAGCTCCTCCTTGGGGTCTTCTGCACCGTGCAAGTGACGTGCAAAGGACTGAAGCCTTTGGGGATCTGAACCACAAGGGAAACAGTCAAAAACAGAGACTGTGAGGGGAAAAAGCAGGAGGTTATGGGGAGAAAAAAGTCACCTGCCAATACAAACTTGAACTTTATGATGCCGAAGTGTTGAACTGTAGGTCCAGGCAGTGATGAGTGGGAGTACCTGGAGGGACCCCGAGCAGATAGAGAGGGGCACTGGCCATCCCCCCAGGCTGTCCCACACCAGGGGCGATGCCTACCCGCAGCACAGGGGGATGCGGGCACAGACCCTGCTGCCGAGTCAGCGGCGGCCAGAAAGAGGCGGCGGAAAAGTGTATAAAACCCCCCAGAAACCGAACTGTCATATTGCAGGCAGTCAGGTGAGGCAGGGGGAATCACCCAGGTCCAAGCAGAGGTTAAAGAGAAAGAACCCCCCTCCGGAGTCCCGGGGAAGTGCTGGAGTTTGATAATTTCCATCCCCACTTCAGCAGTGCTTACTCACTGGAGTTGTCTTTACTCCTGGGATAACTCCAGTGACGATAATGAGATGGAGCCTTTGAAGGGAGTGAGGTTTCGCAGGGTCAGCAGGTACTGATTTGAATTTCTCCTGCTGATGCAGACTGTCCTCTGCATTCAGGGATCCTTTCCCGGTGTTGCGGAGCGGGGTGAGCCGTTTGTCCCGTCGGTTCATTAGCTCCTCGAAAGAGACCGTTTTCCCTCACCAGATGGACACTGAAATCATCCTTTCAAACACAGCTTGATCTGAACTTTCCTACTTACGTGGCAGCGATGGCTTCTTCTGTGCTATTCCAATGCAATCTATGGCTTGATGGAGGTTTCAGTTTTTTAATTTCATTGAAAGCTTTTTTCCTGAGTCCTTGCATAGAATTTCCCACAACATGGGGGCTTTGCTTCAGTCTTTGCATTTGCCTTTTGTGCACCTTACACAGGGCATCCTGAACATGCTGAAGTGGCAGCAGCCTCTGGCCGTGCTGGTGGTTTGACACTGGCACCTGTGGATGCTGCTGGTTTGACATGAGCAGGGATGGTGTTGCCTGTGGATGGTGCTGGTTTGACACCACCAGGGATGGTGGTGGCACCCACGAATGGTGGTGGTTTGACACCACCAGTGACGGTGTCACCCGTGGATGGTGGTTGGTGTCTGGAGGAGGAGTTTGACTCCCCCACAGCACGAGACTAAAACCCTTGGGTGTTCCCAAGAGTCACCCTCCATCCGTGGTGTTATTGGCACTGAGTCGGCCATTCTGGATATTAACAAGTGGAGTTCAGCTGGCACAGGGTTTCTCTTCGGGAGAAAAAGAGTATTTTGTCGTTCCTTATGAAATTCTAGAGAAAAATGAATAAATGTGGGTCAGTTCAGCTCTCATCTATGGCAGTGTTAAAATGGTGTAATCTGGCCCTCTGAGAAAGTTCTGCACATCTGAATTCATGAAAATGAAACAAAAAGTCACTTCAGTACCCAAATCGAGCTTCTCTGATGTTTGAGGGTGATGTGTTCCTGTTGGGGCCACTGAGGCAGGACGGTGTGTCTGGGGAGGGAAGGACCAACCTCTGCCCAGCCGGGTGATGGGGCCTGAGGGCTGAGGTCCTCCATCCATGGCTGGGACAAATCCTTCCAGCTCTGTAGGACAGCGGGAGCATCCCACGCTCTTACAACCCCCCTTGTGCTTCCCTGCGACATCCTGAGATGCAGAACACCAGGGGCTGCCCGCATCCCTGTGCTCTGGGGTACCTGGGACCTCTTTGGGGTCCCTGTGGATGTGGGGTACAGCTGGGTGGATGGCAGTGGCTGGAGGCAGCTGTCCCCCGGGTGGACATCCCCATGCCCTCATCCCTGAGGCGTTTGGAGGGATGGGCTGTCGGTGGTGCTCACCCGTGGGTGGTTTTTTGCCTTCACAGCTCAGCGCAGGAGAACTCCCCGCCGTCACAGCTGCCCTTTCCGAGCCAGCGGGTTACCGGCTGTCGTGTGCGCACGTCAAACGTGTTTGTCACTTTCCTCCTAATGCGGTCCCTGGGGCCCCTATTTTCAAGAGAGCTCTCCTCCCGCACCAGGGTGAAGCCCTGCCGCTTCACCACTGGCTTCGGCGGAGCGGGGATTTTCCCGGCGCTATGTTAATGAAAAGCCCCGGCTTCCACTGCTCCTCACAGCCCTGCTGTAGCTCCAGCTGTTCTCATCAGGAGCTGTCGAGCACTAGATGCTTTTCAAGGAATAACCTCTTCATACATGTTTAGCTAAAATCTGGTTTAGGGGTAGATGCCTTGTCAGATCGTCCTGATGGTGCCAGCACCAGGGCTGGCCAGGGTGCTTTTGCAGGAACGCATTTTCCAAAGAAAAAGCAGTTTTCGTGGAAAAGTAGGAGTTGTCAGCGTTGGTGGATGCTTGGTATAAATGCTAATACAAAATAAAATAGAAAGGTCATGAGCAAGGTGAATCATTCTGATTTTATATTGAGAAATTGGTAGCATCCGGAGAGGAGGAAATACTGAGGGGCTGTTACTGTGCGTGTGCGTAGGTATGTGTCTATACAGAACCTGCGTGTACGTACCTCTAATGTGTCTGGCACCTACAGACACATACAGAGAGAGGTGATTAAAGTTTTGTCTTAGTATGGGTATATTATATTATTGACAGAATTTCACAATTAGCTTTCCACGTGATGATGATCGCGGTCTCTGAGAGGACTGAAGAACAAAACCAGGAAAAGATTGTTGTTTGGGTTTTTGTTGGGGTACCCGGGTATTTTTGGTGACGTTCTTTTCAAATGATGCCCTTGAGTGAGGTGTTCCTCCCTCGAGAGCAGGGTCGCACGCTTCATGTGATGCTTGATTTTCCCCTTTTTTCCCTGTGTGAAGAGCCGCGTTGCTCAGGTCTGTCAGAATGCTTCCACACTGGTAAAATAAACCCTTCAATTTCAGGTGCGTAAGGGGAGCTCTGGGGGCTGCGCCAGCTCCGCGTGTGTTTGCCCTCAAAGAGAGAGATTTGGCCAGTTGGGGACGGTGCCTGGAGAGAAGCAGGGGTTGTTCCCACAGGAAAGGTCTGATGCCAAAGCATTAGGGAATGATTTGGCACTTCTGTGGTAGCTGGAGCTCCCAGAGCGTCACGTATTTCTGTGTCGGGCTTGGAAATGGTAACGACTTCTCCATTGCCTCATGCTCACTCTGCACTCTCCATTTGTGCCCGTGGGTCTCAATCCCACCTCCTGCCTCTGCTCCTCTTCCCAGGGCAACAGTAACCCGGGTTTTCCAGTGGGCAGAGGCAGGTTGGCTGATTTCTCCATGGATGCACAAAGCCCATTGCTGGTACCAGGATCGTCACGTAGGACTGGAAGCTGCTTCTGTCACAGCTGGTGCAAGATTTGATTCACACTTGCTGGGATTTTTAAGTCAGAGTTCTTTTCTTGGCTGAAATAGCAAACTCCTGGAGTCCTGAATGAGAGTGGAAAAAACACTTTTTCTGTTGGTGTTTTGGGAAGAGCCAGAGTTAATATTTTAAACTGCCATTGCTGTTGTTGCCAATGGGGAAGCTCCTGGTAAGCAGACAGGGCAAAATCAGTCAGATGCAGAAAATGGGGGTGTCCTGAGGCTGGAGGTTTTCTCCCAATTCAGCTTTTCCAGCCATGGCCTTTGTGTCTACTCTTTGTGCCAATGCTGGAGGTGGTTGCACATTATTGACTGAATCCTGCCCATTTTGGCCTCTCCTGGCGTTTGTAGAACAGTCCCATGATTTAGAAATCCATCACGTTACACAACAAACATTGGAAGGAAACGCAGCACAGGCTGTGGGGTGATTTGCACCAGGCTTGGTGGCTGCATTTGGCGCTCTGTGTGGTTTTTAACTAATTACATGAGCGGTGGGTCATAGGGGCTGTGCAGAGGTACCGGACTCGTACCCGCAGGATGTCTGTGTTGTCTGGGTGTGTCTAAGCCAAGAAGAGCACCTTCATGAGTTTGTCGTGGTGGAGTGACCAGGACACACAAGGCTTGGAGAGAGCCGTGGTACTTGCCAAGGACAGCGTTTTACTTGCCATGTGCTGGGTTGGAGCCCAAACCCCTGGGGCAGGGCTTGTTCTGCCCTGGAACTGCAGATGGAAACAGGGGACGATGCCCTTTTTGGCACACGGTGGTCCCAGTGCCGCCGGTGTGCGCAGGGCACAGACGTGCCATCCGCCCATGGTGCCTGGGTCCTCTGCATGCCCGGTGTCACCTGGGCCACCACCAGCACCCTCTGTGTGCCCATCATGTCTGGGCTCCCCAGTGTCCGGCAGCCCAGGTGGAGCAGCAGCATCAGCAGTCAGCAGGACATCCAGAGGTGCTGCATGGATAGCCAAATACCTCTTGTTATTCTTTTTTTTTTTTTTTTTGCTTATGCAGAGTTTGAGATGGAAAAAGAAGACCTCATTGGGAAAATCCAGGGATACATGTCCCCACCTGCCCCGATAATAACACGTATATTTGTCTGATAGCTGAAGTATTCCACTGATGACTTGCTGAACTTCCACAAGAAGAAAAATTTCAACTTATTTCCCCACTTCATATTCAGCCAGGCTTTTTTCCAGTCTGTATCTCTGTGTAGTTGCCCTGGGTGGTCTGAGGTTTTGTTCCCTGCACTCCAGCTCTCCTATCATGACAAGGACAATCCCAGCACTCGCGCTGACACACCCCACAATAATTCTGGAGCATCTTTGCAAAAACTTTTCCTTGGAGTCAGTTTCAGAGCCACAGCCTTTGCTTTCTCTGTTTTCTTCATGAACCTCATCTGTAGGGTCTGGTGTGCTTATGGAGGTGCCTGCACAGCTCCTTCCTCGTTGTGTGTTCTTGCTTCTGGGGCAGTGACCATCCACGTAGATGCCCATGACTTCAGAGATGGGAAGAGTAGTCGAACTGAACTTCTGAAGTCAAACTTCTGAAAGCAACCGATGTCTTTTCTTCTGGCAGATGTCAGAAAACTTGAGTGTGGAGTTTTCCCATGTTTTATCTCCTCTGAGAATCTGCTGAGAGATAGTTGTGGTTAAGGTATACTTGCGGTAATTACTTTAAGGTTACGGTTCCAGCATGGGACTGATTTTGCTTCACTGCTGAAGTTCCATGCTGCAGGTGGAGCTTGGAACCCAAGGATCTTTAGCTGAGGTGCCTCCCCAGACCCCATGTTGGTGGGAAATCCAGTTAAAATCTCCTGGACACTGATTTGGCTGATTTGGAGCATGGCAAAAGTCATGTCTACAGCAGGGGTCAGGGTACTGAAAATGTGTGAGGTATTAACATCATCAAAATGTGGTGGCTTTCTCATCACATGGACACTTCATCTTCAGAAAATGGCTTCTGTGCAGCTGTGTACTGGGTGCCAAAGCAGTGGAAGGGCTGAAGGCTGCATCTACTTCTCCCTGAGTGTCTTTGGTCACAGGCTGGGTAGGGATGTGCGGCCCTTGGCAGCGCTTTGTTTGTTCAGAAACTTTCTGCAGCCCCATCACTTGGTCCTCCAACATCCTGCAAACAGACACAGAGCCAGAGAAAAGGTGTCCCTTGTAGGACTGAATGTCAGGGATGGTTATGAGCAGAGCAGGCCAAGTGCTGTAGGGATGCTGTTCTGGTGGGAAATAAAGGCGTCACAGAGGGAAGGTGCTTCTTTCAGATGATTTACACAAGTTACATTAATTTTAGTCAAAAAAATGAAGAATGCAATCTAAAAAGCAAACTTGCGGTGAGGAGACATCTGGAAGAACAGCTTCGGTTGAGTGGTGGCCATCTCATAAGGCAGAGCTCAGTTTCTCCTGGTTGCAGCAGTAACTGGTGGGATGCTGGGTTTTGCCTGGTGGGCTTTTGCCCTGCAGCAGCTTGTGTGAGCTGGTGTCTCCTCCACACTACATCTGACAGCCAGGACACAGCTCTTCTTGGCCTGTTTTGGTGTGTCATGAGAGAGAGGAGGCACAGAAGCTGTGAGATGGCTGGTGCACAAGTGCGCACATCAAAGGCTTCGTGGTGGTTGAGCATTTCAAGTGAAGACACCAGAACATCTTTATCGACTAAACAGGCTTCAGCCCCAACACCTTTTAATTCTGAGCCATTACTGTTCGGCTTTGTGGTCAAGGTATTACTTCTGGAGTCGCTTTCCTTGGATTATAATTTGCTGTAGCTGCTGTCTCTGGGTCACTTGCATATCAGGTTGTTCTTCATTTGGAAGGTCTCATAATGAGCAGTTGTGTAGGGCATGGTGGGCTGCATCTGCCTGGCTACCCTCAATATGGTTCCTTTGAGTCAGACAGATTTTGGTGGGGGTCTTTTAAGAAATTCAGATCCTTCAGATGTGGTACTGATTTCTTGATGGCCTGATGTAAGGAGTCAAAGCTGGTGCGATACCTTCTGTGTTAACTGGAAACCCTTCAGCAATGCCCACTGGTTTGGGGTCGGACTCTAGCACTGTGGGGGCAGGCATGTTCCTCCTCCCTCTGCTCAGCCCCTTGTTGTCTGGGGTCAAATGAAAGCCCCCAAACCAGCTGTCAAGTCGTCTCCCTGCCTCAGAGAACATGTTCACCGGCTTCTCTGGTTGGAGAGAGCTCAGTAGCCTACCGCCGTGTCAACAGCGCTCCTCTGTATTTCCTCCCACCCGCCTGTAATGGATTTTACACCTGAGCGGTTATTTTTGGTGGTACAATTTCTACCTGTCCCAAATGGGACATTTTGTCTCTTGTTACAACTCGCAGAGCTAGATGGGGCTGCTGGTTTCATGCTGTGCGGCATCGACACATGATGCTCTTGTAAACATTACTGTCAGCAGTGGCAATTCCATCTCTATTGTCCCAATAAGATTTCATGCTTGACAGTGCCTGACTTTTTTTTTTTTTCTGTAGGTCGACTAATAAGAAATGGTCATGTAGCGGGTTTTTCCTCTTCTGATTCCCTGGTTTTCCAGTTGCTTCCCTGAGAACTGGCTCCCTCATTCTCTCCTTGTTCTCATCCAGGTTTCCTTCCTGGCAGGAGGATGCAGGAGGTGGCATTTCTGGAAGAGTGAGGTTTTGTGACACAGCAGAACCAGCCAGAGGC
The DNA here is from genome assembly GCF_964106895.1 of Numenius arquata. Classification (NCBI taxonomy): domain Eukaryota; kingdom Metazoa; phylum Chordata; class Aves; order Charadriiformes; family Scolopacidae; genus Numenius; species Numenius arquata. The sequence continues at coordinate 85,167,371 of NC_133616.1, read as the reverse complement.
AGGGGGACAGAGGAGGGTCCACATCCCTCATGGCCTTGGCTGTCAATGGGGAGAGCGGCCAAGCCCTGGCGCCGGTGGTCCAGGGTGGGAGGAACATAATTATAGATGTGCCTGAATCCAAGGAAGTTTGGTTTTGGAACTGTTTAGGTGTGTGGCATTGAGTTTTGAATTTGAGTAACTCTTCAGTATAACCATTCTCCCTCTTTTACACCCATGTGGTCCTTGTTGCAGAGGCGTTTGGTGCCTGATGGATTCACCACCACAGCACCTTGGTGGGTCAGTTTCCCTTAAAGAGGGAGGTCAGAGTGTGGGAATGCTGAGAAATCAGTCCTGGGAAGTTAGTGTCCGGATTGTGAAATGAGCATCAACCTCTGGGACCTCTTGGTCTTGTTCCCGTTTGCCAGGTCACCCTTCCAGAGCCTCTTCGCAGACAAAGTAAGCTCCCGAGCTTGCTCCCTCCTAGGATGTTGTGGGTGAAAACAGAGCCGTCGAGTCAGTGACTTGGCTCCTGAGTATGAAACTGGTGCCACTTGTCATAGAATCACAGAATAGTTTGGGTGGGAAGGGGCCTTTAAAGGCCATCTAGTCCAAGCCCCTGTCATAAGCAGGGACGTCTTCAACTAGAGCAGGTTGCTCAGAGCCCCAACCAACCTGACCTGAAATGTTTCCAGGGATGGGACAACCACAACCTCTTTGGGCAACCTGGGCCAGTGTCTCACCATCCTCTGTGTAAAAAAAGTATTCCTTATATCTAGTTTAAATCTACACTCCGTGAGTGGAAAATTTGTTTGTCATTGGGATACCCATGTGGTTCCCTGGACCACTGCTGCGGTGGGAGATGGTGACCACCAAGGACAAGTTCTTGCTATGCTTCCTGGGATGCTCTCGTCCTCTCTCCCACCCTCAGGCCCTCTCCTGCAGACCAGCGCTTCCCTGAGCTGTGGACACGGTGGGAGGACCTGGCGTGGTGGCAGCGGTGGGCAGGTGGGCGAAGCTGGGCAGATCCTCAGGGCAGCGGGCACGGGTTGGGGGCTGCCTTTCGCCGCCATGCAGAGCAGGTCCCTCGGGCAGTGGTGGGAGTGGTGGTCACCGGCCAAGTGGACCTAGCTCTGCTGAAGCTCCTGGTGCTGTCCTCGCTTTGGGAGAGACACAAATCTTCCTGTGCAAGCTGTGAGCTTCATCATTGCCTTACACCACTAGCCATGGCACCACGCTTGCTGTGCACCCATTTGTCACCTTGGAGACGAAAACCAGCCAAAATCATTAATCTCTGTTCCATCCTGTGGCTCTCCCAGCTGGGAGGCTTTCCTCACCTCTGGATTTAAAAAAAAGTAATGGTGCTGCTTGAATTTGCTTCCTGACGCCCACGCTGAGTTTGTAAGCTGGTCACATCTAACCAGTTACCACAAAATTGATTCTGGAGCCTTCTGTTTAGAAACCTGCAAGGTACATCCCAGGCAATCACGCTATCTCCATCAGGCTCTGAACAAACCAGTCAATAATCACCATTGCAAAAGGTGCAGAGGTCTTTCTTATTACCCTTGATATTTCTTTTATGAACATCTCCACATAGGATGGGCAGATGGGTTATAGATGGTCACTATGCAGGCGTAGACATATAGTATATATGTGTATAGATAGATCTAGAAAGGTGTAAGTAGATGTGTGCGTTCCTTGTAGCATGTTCTCTTGCTTTCTGAACGTTTCATTCAAATACACAGGCCCAGATTTTTTAAACCGGCCTTAGCTAAACCCATGTGGTTTCTGTCCAAAGCAGGCGCTGTGGAAGAGCCAAGGAAATCAGGTTTGTGGAGCCCCAGTTCAGGGCCACCCCTGACGAGCACGGGGCTGTGCCAGCACATCCTGGTGTATTCCAGGGAGCCCATCCTGCCCTTGGAGGACCCTGTTGGGGGCAGCCGCGGTGGGATGTCTCCTGCCTGCTCGCAGGAAGGGTGTCCTGGCCAGCATCTCCTCACACGGTGGCTTGACAAGTCTGCTTTCGGGCTGATGGGATCTGTTCTCTTTGGTCCTCAGCGGGAGGAGCATGCGTGCATGGGGATGCATTTGTTCTCATGTTGTTCCTCAGCCCCATCCTCCCCAACCACTCATGGGCCGAGCGTGTATGCTCAGCTCGGAGTGACGGACACACCTGAGCAAGGGCTCCCTCTGTGTCCACAGAGGTTGTAACTGATTTTCTTGGACTGTTTTGATGGGCTTTTGCTCTCCCCTGCTTTTCCCTGATGAGGAGCTGAAGGCGGCATGGGCATTGCAGGGCAGGTGGGGTTTGGTCCTTCATTGTGCCCATGGATTGAGTGCTCTCCAGCACCTGAGAGACCTCGCCTCATCAATGCTGGTTAGTGTTCCCCTGGTCACTTTTCTGCTCTGCTTTACCTCCCTGGGCACCCTCCAGATCCCACCGTGGCTGTTGGCCTCAGGCTGCCGGGGACATTCATTTTTGTCACTGATTCTCCTCTGCCAGCCCTCTGACCCCAACATTGTGAGTTGGTCTCCCTGATGTGGGCATGGGCAGGGGTGTGGTAGGACATGGTGGTGGGGTGCGAGTTTGCTTGTGAAGTGAGGTGTTTTGGGGTCTTGTGCCAGTGGAATCACCACTTCTGGAAGGTCACAGCAGTGAGGGGAAGATGTCTCACGCATTGTGTTGGCACATAAGCACCAGCAGGTGCCATGTCTTGCTTGGACCTTTCTCCAGGTGAGAGAAGACCCAGGGCTGCTGTGCTGGGGAAGGGGTGGTGAACAGACCCCATCCCTGTCCCCGTCCCCATCCCCGTCCCCAGGCATGCTCGCCATGTGTCACAGCCCTCTCATGTGGCGTTTGTCACAGGAGCAGCTTTATAACCTCCAGCAGCTCTGGTCACCCCGTCACCTCCTGAAACGGAGCTGTTGGGGAGCAGCACCCACACAGCGGGACAAGTGGAGATGGCCGTCGGCTGCTGATGAGCACTGTGGGCGCCGCAGGAGGGAGCCGGGTGGCCACGATGTGTGAGAGCCAAAACGCAGCTACCGGGTGGTCACTGGTGGCTATTAAAAACAAATCACAAATGGCAATACCAGGTACAATTGCACGGAGATGGCAGAGGTCCCGAGGAGTCCTGATGGGCTGCCGATAGTCGGTTGAAACAAATTGCCCAGTGCTGTGATACCTCAGCTCCCAATAACAGAGGGCAAATGGCCTTCCAGGGGGAGATATAGATTTTCCTTTGAGATATGGAAAGGGAAATAAATTAAATTATGTTCGAACATAGGGTTGTCTCTCTCCCTCTCTCTCTCTCTCTTTGAGAAAAAGAAGGGGAGAAAGAAGGAGGAAGGGAGATGGGGGGAAAGAGAAAGAGACAGAAAATAAGCTTCAGCAGGCATTTGCAATTTAATTGATATTTGGCGGCAGGAAGCCAATCAGTATAAGTAAATTGACGTTATAAGATAAAAATAATCGCCTGGTGGAATGCCTTCCCCCATGGCTGCGGCAGGCCAAATAAATAGGGGGTGGCATGTCGCAGCGGCACGGCAGCCACTCCTGGGCACAGCCTGTGCCGGGGCTCAGCGCGGGGCTGCGCATCATTTTTATGGCATCTGTCTCCGCTCCCCGAGAGCAGGCAATGAGGGGTTGCACATTGATTGCCGCCCCAGCCGACGGCGGCTGAGGAAGAGACCATAATTAATGGCTTTATTTGCTGGAGCACCGCTGAGAACAATCGAGTGTGTGATGGTAACGACCAGTGCCCGCGTTCCGGTGGCGTGGGGGAGACCGGTGGGCAGCCCTTGGGTGATGGCACCTTCTCTGTGGCCTGTGGTCGATGGGAGCCAGTGGTGATGGGGGTCTTGGCTGGCACTCAGGGGCAACTGGGGACGATGCTGGGCTCAGGGCACTGGGGCAAGCTCCTGGTTCATCCCAGCGATGGCAGTGGGGTGAACACTGGTCCATCTGGGGCTACGGGCAGATGGATACGGGCCACAGCATCCATGGGGAGAGGGAGATCCTTGACGGGTGCTGGTGGAGGGACCCCTTGTTTCCTACGAGGTGGGGGTAATGACTGCCTCACCCCAGCCACTGCCCTCTTGCCTGCAGCCCAGTGGTGGCAGGGTTAGAAGCACACGTTGCAAGTTTTCTTTCTTTCTTTTCTTTTTTTCCCTAAAAAAAAAATGTCTCTTTTGGAGACTTCACCTGGAGGTGGAGTGGTGCAAACCTCTTGTTCTTGTGAATGGTGCATGTTTCCGTGGTGTGGGCACTCGCTTTGGCTGGGGCGTGGGACGGTGGTGGGGGGTTGGCAGAGCATGTCTTGTGAAGAATCCGCAGTCATGTTTTGGAAAACAAATCATATGAAGAGCGGTTGAAGGAGCTGGGACTGTTTAGTATGAGGAAGAGGAGGCTGAGGGGAGACCTCATCACTCTCTTCAACTACTTGAAAGGACACTGTAGAGAGGTTGGTGCTGGTCTCTTCGCACAGGTAACTGATGACAGAACAAGAGGGAATGGCTTCAAGCTCCAACAGGGTGGGTTTAGACTGAACATTAGGAAAGAATTTTTCACAGAAAGAGTGGTCGGGCATTGGAAGAGGCTGCCCAGGGAGGTGGTTGAGTCACCATCCCTGGATGTGTTTAAGAGATGTTTAGACGTGGTGTTCGGGGATATGATATAGGGGACAACTTTGTAGAGTAGGGTAGATGGTTGGACTCGATGATCCCAAGCGTCTCTTCCAACCTGGACGATTCTATGATTCTATGATTCTATGTGTAAGTGTCTGCGCATACGCACGTGTACGTATGTAAGGAGGAAAAGTTTTAGGTAGCGTGCTTCCCTTCTTCCTAAAGGGAATGATGTCAAGAAGAGAGTTGGGGAAGTAAAACCAAGAAAAATTATAATGAACTCCTCCTAGAGAACCTGTAAATACATTTACAGGAAAAGTGCTTGTCTTTTACTTAGCTATTTGTTGTTCATCACTAAGTACAAAGTTGGAGATATTTTCAGGTTTTGATTAAGCAAAACTAATTTATCTTAAAGCCTGCCAACTCCCCCTAAAAATTTTTATTTTATTGTTTTGCAAAGCATTGTAGACAAAAGCTACAATGAAGAGTAGCAATGTAGAAAAGTAGTAGAAAAGCTATGAATTACAATGAAGAATAATCATGCCTTGAACAAGTTCTAGAAAATAATTTTAAGAATTTGCTTACACCCAAAACACTGATTTTTTTAAACTACTTGTTCTGTTGCCCTGGTTGTGCAGAGTGGCAATTCGGTCACTTGGGGAGAGCACACGGTGGGTGAGAAGGGGCTTGATCAGTCACGAGGAGTGAAGGCTTATTTATTTTTTAACACTTCTACAGCTATTTAGATAGATATATAGACAGACAGGTGATAGGACAAGAGGAAATGACCTCAAGCTGCACCAGGGGAGGTTTAGATTGGATATAAGGGAACATTTCTTCACAGAAAGGGTTGTGAAGCCTTGGCAGAGGCTGCCCAGGGCAGTGGTGGAGTCGCCATCCCTGGAGGGATTTAAAAGCTGGGCAGACGTGGTGCTGAGGGACATGGGTCAGTGGTGGGTTTGTCAGTGCTGGATTGATGGTTGGACTCGATGATCTTTCCAATCTCAATGATTCTGTGATTCTATGATTCTGTATAAGCTGATTACTTTATATTTAAATGTTTTTGAAGTGGAAAGCTAAAATAACTTTCATTTGAAAGTCTCAGGGTGGGATCTCTTGAGACGTTCAGGATTTTCCCCAGTAGGGCTCTGTGTCACACAGTTCTTCAGAAGTGATCTCGCTCGCGAACAAGATTCAGTTTCAGTCAATCAACATTTTCCTATAGAAGAAAAAAAACCCTTGAAAATTTCCCCATCGCTGCAGAGTTTCAGCTCGGCCAGAGTCGTGGCCCCTGCCCTTGGCCCCTGCAGCATCGATTGACCCCAGAGCAGCAAGAGCTGTGTCTGCCGCGCCAGGCCTTCGCCCTCAGACCACTGTTACCGGTTCTGAGAAAATACTGGTTTGCCAACAGCTGGATGTTGGGAAGAGAGAGGGGACATTCAGATCCAGCAGTCTTCAAAAGTTATTTGCCAAGCTCTAGCTGTATATATATATATAAAAAACATAGATCTGTAAGTAAATATTTATAAGTATATATATTTAGATATATAGATTCCTTCTATATATATATGTATATATTTTTATATGTATAGATTTCTTTTATATATAGCTAGATATAAAAGAAATTTATATATTAAAAAAACACATAAATATATATTTTTTTTTTTTCTCTGCTGGAGGAGTTACCCAATTAGATGGGAAGGGAACAAGTGAAGTGAGTTTAGGAAGACTGGTGCGGACACGAGGGAGAGGACAATCTCAGCTGGTGGCATATTGGGGCTGTTCCCAGCGTGTTTCTCTCAAGTGAGGCTGCAGGAACAGGCTTGCCTGCGTGAGAGGTCGTTGGCAGAATTCCTGTGCTGCAGCCCAAAAAGTGACCCGCTCAGCCTCCCTCTGAGTGAAAGGAGGTTTTGAAGTAGTAGAAGTTCATGTGGGGAGACTCTCCTGTACTTGCTTAATTAGGGCATCCGTGTGATAAGCATAGTGTCAAGGGAGTTGTACTGGTGATTGCTGAGTTTACTGCAGGATAAATAATTAATGTTTAGATGACACTAATTAATTACAGCAATTAACAAAGAGCTACACTGTTTTTCCTTAAAACTCAAATCTTGGCTGATAAATTATGTTCTGTGTCCAGTGCATCAGAACGCTTAAGGCAGAACTGTAAGATACCAACATATTCTGGGAGATGTCATTTTCTTTGGGTCACCAGCTGGCTCTTTGTCCTCTTCTGTTCTGCAGTCTTAAAAAAGGCAGGAGTGCGGAATCATGAGTACATTTAGAAAGCTAAACCAGTGATGATAAAAACAAATATGACATTTAACTGCCTCTGCAGTTAACCCACCTTTCTGTGCCCTCGCGCATGCTGGAGATCGTCTCCCACTGCTGCCCCCAGCACAGGAACCTGCAAAGGACAACTGAATCACGACATCATCGAATTGTCTGGGTTGGAAGGGACCTTTCAGATCATTGGGTCCAACCATCAGTGCAACACTAACAAAAACCATCACTAAACCGTGTCCCTGAGGCACTGAGTGTCCATATTGCCATGAAAGGGTCTCCCTCTGCCTGCCAGAGGCTGCTGTCTGCTCCTTGTGTGCCTTCTCCTTCTCCTTCTCCTTCTCCTTCTCCTTCTCCTTCTCCTTCTCCTTCTCCTTCTCCTTCTCCTTCTCCTTCTCCTTCTTTGCTTCATAGTAAGCATGCACATTTCCAGGCTGAAGACCACAGTTATTGAGTTTGTAAAATGAGTCTTTGTTTAATTTATGCACAAGAGGCGTCTGCAGATTCTGTTAACAGATTCTAACAGAATCCCTGGGAAGAGCTTGCCCGGGCTTTGCCAGTGGTCAGCCTGCTGGGACACAGCTCTGCACTTGCTGCTTCCAAGTTTGGCTCATCAGGTGGGTGGGATTTGGGAGAGCTCTTCACCACTTCCATTTTTCTCCAAGTAAGTTTCCCAGACAGTGCTTTGCAAAGTATTCCAGGTGTTAGGTGGAAATTTTGCTTTGCTGTTTTAAGCTTGCATGAAAAGATTAATTTTGATTGATGGCAATTGAAGAGCTTGTATTTTTCTCATCAGATGTCAGTTCATGGGGAGGGTCAGGGGCTTGGTGGTCTCTGTCAGATCCACACATGCTGTGACTGTGGTGGGGTGTGCAGTGACAGTCACTGCTGATGTGCCAACGTCCCAATGGCTCCTGGAGGTCCCTTACCTGCTCCAGTTCCCTCCACCGGGCTAACGGGGGGCTCCAGGAAACCTGGGGAGGGACTCTTGATGAGGGAAGGGAGCCATAGGAGGAGGGGGAAGGGTTTGACACTGGAAGAGGGGAGATTGAGATGAGATGTGAGGAAGAAGTTCTTTGCTGTGAGGGTGGTGAGAGCCTGGCCCAGGTTGCCCAGAGAAGCTGTGGCTGCCCCATCCCTGGACGGGGTTCAAGGCCAGGTTGGAGGGGGCTTGGAGCAACCTGCTCTGGTGGGAGGTGTCTCTGCCCAGGGCAGGGGGTGGGACTGGGTGGGCTTTAAGGTCCCTTCCCACCCGAACCATCCTGTGATTCTCTGATAACAACTGCCCAGGGTTATTGTACCAAGTGGTCACCCTTTTTGCGTAGACCCTATCAGGCTGCATTTGCACGTCCTACCACTGCTTTTCCTTCTGCTCTCAGATTTCAGCCTCTCTGTATTTTTCAAGCTGTAAATCCTCTCCCAGTTGGTCACAACCAGAGGCCAGTCTGGCATTTCCAAAGACAGGCAGAGCACAATTTCATCATCAGCCTGCTCTGGTTCGTGTCGCTCAAGCACACCCAGAAATGATTTTTTGAAAGGAATGATGAAAGGATGTGTTGTAGCATGGTGTGGAAAGAGGTATAAACTATGTTAAAATAGCTTCAAGGAGCTTACAACAGCCATTTGAAAATGCATTTTTGAGCTGTGAGTAGATGAAATAAAGCGCACGTCTCCACAGCTTGCTGCTGAACGTGGCTTACAGAAACAGATTAGCAAAAGAATCAGTTTCTTGCAATCATTTGTTAGTAAACTTGTCATGACATTTTATATATGTAGTTACCACAGTTATAGCTCCCTTAAGCATTACAGAAGTCACAGAAAGGTAAGCCCACTCTGACTCTGTGTTGCCTCTGGCCGAGGGCTTTGGCTGCTCAGGGCTGGTCCAGGCACCCGGAGACCCCCAAGGCCCCAGGATCTGCAGGGGATTCATGTACCTGCTATGTGCGAGGGGGCTGGGGGCATCCACTCCCCCCTGAGCAGCGTGTTCCTTTTGACCTCACTCTCTGTGCTTCTAATTCCCCACCAACGGGGAGGGAGGTAGCACTGATACCGGTTTTGCTGCTTTTTGAACATAAAACTGCATCAGAAGAGCAATGGCGAAACCCATAGAACCCACTTCACTCCCTTGAGCTGTCATCCTTGGCTGAGCCCTGCCCTGTGGTGGGGCTGGCAGCCATGGGCATGGCCATGGCTCCCTGAGGGTGCTGGGTGGAGGCTGATGGCTTGGGATGGTCAGGATGACAACCTATGTCACTCGGAAGATCACTGTCTCCTTGTGCTGAGATCCTCAATGGGGTGGGCACTTCTATGTGGCGAGCTTGGTGAGCTTGGTGAGCTTCATGAACTTCATGAGCTTGGTGAGTTTCACAGAATCCCAGCCTGGCAGGGGTCAGCAGGGACCCCTAGAGACCCCCCACTCCAATGCCCTGCCAGAGCCAGGTCACCCAGAACAGACTGGAAGGGAACGTGTCCAGGTGGGTTTGAATGTCTCTAGAGAAGGAGACGCCATCACCTCTCTGGGCAGCCTGTCCCAGGGCTCTGCCACCCTCACAGGAAAGAAGCTCCTCCTCGTGTTGAGATGGGATTTCCCATGTTCCAGCTTGTGCCCGTTACCCTTTGTCCTGTCACCAGGCACCACTGAGAAGGGTCTGGCCCCATCCTCTTGCCACTCACCCTTTAGATATTGTCAAGCATTGATAATGCTATATAATATATAATGCTAATATAATATATGTATTATATATATGACTATATGTAACGCTAATATAAGCTTCATGAACTTCGTGAGCTTTGCTGCTGGCCCAGAGCATGGCAGGGGATGGTCCAGAGAGCCCCAGGGTGCCTGGCTCCCTCCACAGCCCTCACTGGAGCCCCAGCTAGCAAAGCAAGCCCAGACCTGCCCGAAGATGCTCTGACCTCACTGGAAGCCCTCCAGCCCACCAGCACCATCAGCAACGGGGGCTGCATCCTGCGACGCTTATTGTGTGAGCAAAGCACCTCGGGAGGAGTAACTCTGTACACTGGTAGAGATTGGGGGTGACCTGCTGGAAAGCAGCTCTGCAGAGAGGGACCTTGGAGTCCTGGTGGACAAGTCCCATGAGCCAGCAATGTGCCCTTGGGGCACATTGACCTTGGCCAAGAAGGCCAATGGTCTCCTGGGAGACATTAAAAAGACCGTGGCCAGCAGGTCAAGGGAGCTCATGCTCCCCCTCTCCTCTGCCCTGGTGGGACCACATCTCTGTCCTGCAGACGAAGTGCCTGCGAGTGCACAAGCGACCCGTCCCCACTCCATGGCACTGCTTGCACAAGTGTTAGTCCAGGTCCATAGGCTGTCACGTTCATGTTAGGGCTGCAGAGGTGCGAGGTTGTGCGAGGTCCCACCACGCCTTCGCTGATTGCTTCAGAGGGAAGTGTGGGATGGGGAGACTGCAGGGCTTTCCCAGCACAAACTAGGAGATTTATAATAAAATTTCTGTGTGGCTGCTGTGGGATTAAAATCACTGTGGGAGGAGATGAGCTGTAACGTCCTGGGAAATCTGTTCTGTTAAATAAAACCTCCTTATTTGGTGAAGCCTGTAACCAGCTTGGTGGTGCAGCTTTGCAGCTGTGGTCGCGCCCTGGGTGTGCAACCACACAGTGGGGTGGCACCTCCTGGGTGCACAGGCACAGCTCTGGCTCGTACATCTTCTGGGCATATGCCTGGCTCTGGCTCGTACATAAGGGCAGACCTCCAGCTGTCCTAGAGAGCACAGACAAATGTTCTCATGGTGGAGAGGAGCTCCATCACTTCTCTGCGAAAGACCAGAGGATGCTGGTTGGTGATAAAAGTGCTAATTGCCACACGGCTGAGTGTTTTGGGAGGAGCAGCACTGACATGCCAATGGTGCAGCTCAGAGACTTCCATTTTCCTTCTTCCATTCCTTGGAGCTGGTACTCTGCATGGCAGATGGGTGCTGCCAGGAGCAGCATGGTGAGGATTCACCATGGGCAGCCAGGAAGATGCAACCTGGTTTGCAACCATACACAGGGTGAAGGCACCCTGTCAAGAGGTGATGACACAAAACTGTGAGGAGTGGCTGACCCACCAGGAGGCCATGCCACCACACAGAGAGGCCTGCACAGGCTGGAGAGTTGGGCAGAGAGGAACCTTATGAAGTTCAACAGGGGCAAGTGTAGCGTCCTGCACCTTGGGAGGAATAACTCCCCACACCGGTACAGGTTGGGGTTGTCCTGCTGGAGAGCAGCTCTGCAGAGAGGGACCTGGGAGTCCTGGTGGGCAACAAGTTGACTGTGAGCCAACGATGTGCCCGTGTGGCCAAGAAGGGGGCAAGGATGGGGCCAGGCTCTTCTCAGTGGTGCCCAGTGACAGGACAAGGGGCAACAGGCACAAACTAGAACATGGGAAATTCCATCTAAGTATGAGGAGGAATTTCTTTCCTGTGAGGGTGGCAGAGCCCTGGAAGAGGCTGCCCAGAGAGGTGATGGAGTCTCCTTCTCTGAAGACGTTCAAACCTGCCTGGACACGTTCCTGTGCGACCTGCTCTGTCAGGGGGTTGGACTGGGTGGTGTCCAGAGGTTCCTTCCAATTCCTGCCAGCCTGGGATTCTGTGAGAGCCTGGGGACCCCCCCTTGCTGTTGTCTGGGATGAGGGCAGCTGGGACCAGGGTGGCAGCAGAGCCCGAATGGCTCCAACAGGCTGTGCAGGAGCAAAGGGCAGGATGGTGGGTAGATGGGGGACAGGCGGAGTGTACCCCATGGTCATGCATCCAAATGGCGGGTTGGAGACTGCTGAAGACCTCCTGTGGTCCAGCACTAGTGCAAGTGTGGAGAACCCCTGCAGATGTTCTGGGCAGTGTCCAGCTGTGGCCACCCCCAGGGCAGTATGGGCACCGACCGATGGCTGGGTCGCCGGGGATGGAGCCCAGATGTGCCACAAAAATGGTGTTTTCCCTCCTTGTCCAAGTGGGAATGGTGTGGGGTGGAGGTGGCGGGTGCTGACCAGAGGGCAGGGGGCTTGGGGTCTTGGGCTCCTCATGTCCTCACACCCAGCCTGAGTGCAGAATCAGTAAAATACCCCTAAAACCACAACATGAAGATGGGAATGTTCAGCAACCCCCCCTCATGAGTTTTTCCAAGCCCGGAGGCAGGATAATGCGCTGCTGTTGGCAGACGCTGGTCTCCATGTCTCCAGGAGGAGCAGAGCTGGTCCAAGTATATCTAACAGGTCAAGCCTTGAAATGAAGAAGCAATAAGCCACTGAAATGGTACTATCACCGAAACATGATTGATCAATTGAATTCTATCAGAGACAGTGGGCAGTGAGATTAACTCAGGCCTGATGGGTTCAATGAGTTAAAGCATGATGTTCATTTCAGCTTCATTTCACCAGTCTTTGCTTGTGAAATTGGTCAATCAATAGAGGTTGAAGATCATATATATATATATTGGTGACCATCTTATAGGGAATATAATCTAGCGTAGTCAGCTCCTGACTCCGGCTGCCTTCAGTGGGTAATGGAGACAGAGCAGAGACTCTATCAGTGCCATCGAAATGGCCTGATATCTTCTCCAAATGAAAAGTATTTTTGGATCTCTGATGATTTATCTTTTTTTCCCCTCTTTCTCACTTTGATCTACGGCAAAACCCATACCCATCTTCGTGAAATATAGTGATTTCTCTTGAAAATATTTGCGCGATGATCAGCTATATACACTTCAAAATATAAAGCTTCTTTTTAGTGATACTGTCCTTTGAAAAAATAAATAACAGTGCTTATAAAACTCAAATAGTGCAAATGCAAAGGTCTCTCCCTGTGTCTGTGGCTCTGAAAGTAACACCTTGCTGGGAAGAGCACGAAGCTGCCAAATGCACACAATTCTGAGAAGGTGGCATGAAAATTCAGTTTACGTTTTAAACAAAGCCTTCCAAATGGTAATTAAACAAAGTCTTTATCTTCTCTAGACTAATTTACAGGTGTGCTACAAGGAAACAAATCACCTTTTTGCCTCCTGGTAATATTTCATTTGCTTCATAATGTTTTAAATGTGGTGAATAACATCCTTCCTAATTAGCCTGCATTTCCCTATAAGGTGGAGTAATTAGGTATGATACCAGGTAATGAAGTTGGACAGTACAAATTAGAGACAGAAACCATGTCCTTTATGAATATGGGCTGTTCATGGTACTAGCGATTTACTTCCTTGATTAACCCTGTAAAACCACCTTGTTTAAAAAAAATGGAAAACAACCTGAAAACCTGAAACCAGAAGATGCTCTTTTTCTTCAGGAAAGCAGGGCATCAGACAGATGCACCACGGAAGTGTGCGCTTCATGGCTTCACCATTATTATTAATTGCACTGGGAATATTATTCTGATAGGATTTGCGGATGGTACCCATTTCTCAGCCTCTGTCCCCTGGCTGCGTCCTTGGCTGGAGCTGCACCCACTCAGACCAGGGCAGGGTCTGCCCCCAAATCAAAACAGACATGGTGGACTTCATCTTTTGCTTTATTTCAGTGGGTTTTATTGGTACTTTTATATTCTGCTTTTTTTTTTTTTTTTTTTTTTTTTTTAATGCTAAGCTGTAGGGCTTTTAAATGCGCTCTAGGGCTTTGTGAAGATAGGCTCGAGGGTCATTTGATGTCCTTACTTTGGCCCATAGTCTTAGAAACTAGAAACAAAACACTGTTTCAAATCAAGTGAGTTATGTGGTGAGTACCGCTAAAAATCTATTTTAGGTGTATTTAGCAATTTCAAATATTCTCCTGCTGTTTCAGAAAACATGTCATGGACAATGTCCTGGTTTCAGCTGGGACAGAGTCAATTTTCTTTCCAGTAGCTGCTGTGTTTTGGATTTACTATGAGAATAACGTTGATAATGTGTGTTGTTGGCTAAGTAATGTTGACATTAGTCAAGGACTTTTTTGGCTTCCCATGGAAGCCGAGAGGGAGCACAGACAGGATGAGCTGGTTAAAGGGATATTCCATACCACAGACACACGTTCAGTGCATAAATGGGGGTTGGCTGGGGGCAGGAATCCGAAATCACTGCTTGGGACAGGCTGGGCAATCAGTCATCAGGTGGTGAGACCCACTTGCGTTATATCAATTCATTTTGTATGTTCTATTATTATATTATTATTGTTGTTGTTGTTATTATTATTATTATTTTCCTCTTCTGTTACTGTTCTCTTAAATGGTTTTTATCTCAGCCCACGATTTCCCTGCCTTTTCTACCTCTTCTCCCTACCACACTGGGGGGCTCGGGAGGGAGAGAGCAGATGTGTGGTCCTAGTTGCTGGCTGGGGTTAAACCACAACACACAGGTATTTAACTGTAAAACTATGTTAAAATGAAAAAAAAAAAAAAAAAGAAATCACAACTTATGCAATTCTTTAAACTGATCATGCCATTTGCTTAGGTCCCCAGCAAATAACTTTCTCTTAATTAACGAAGATGTGGTGTTTCTGTGTGATAGCTGCACCATTTAGGCAGCCTTTGGTCAGCAAGACTGTGCATGGTGTCTCCTCTTAGAGACCATGCTCTGTGCCTTACTCTCCCCAGACTGCCCAGGCTCCGGGTAGCTGTAGGAAATCTTTGCTGGTCTGTAATATTAACATTATCGTAGCCTTCAGCCGGCCAAGCCAGGCCAGTTTCTTTGGAAGCATGCCTGGCTTTTGTCCTGTGCCAAGGTGTACCCAAATTGGTGAGTCACATAATGTAGAATGGTTTGGGTTGGAAGGGACATTAAAGACCACCCAGTGCCACCCCCTGCCCTGGGCAGGGACACCTCCCACCACATCAGGTTGCTCCAAGCCCCCTCCAACCTGGCCTTGAACCCCTCCAGGGATGGGGCAGCCACAGCTTCTCTGGGCAACCTGGGAGGGAGCTGTGTTGTGTCTGAGGTGGTTGAGAAAGTGGTGGTCTAAGGGCACCACCTTGTCCCGTCTGTGTGATCTGCCGGAGGTAATGGATGAAACATTTCTCTGAGAAGAATATCCTCTTTTGCGTTAAGAGGAGTATTATACCTGTGCTCTTCATTAGCATTTCTGGAAAGATGCCATTGGACTGGGAACTAATTGTTTTGCAGAGTAGGTAGGTACACACATAGTGCTACTGTCAACAAAACATAACCCTCCTAGGTGGATGCATTGATTATATGAAAAATGTTTTTACCACTCCCTGGAGCCTATTTATAACCCAAAGTGTTTCAAACCTGCCAACAGTATTTTAATTATCAAAGATATTCTGGAGTATTCAAACAATGCATAATGCTAATGGTAATTATCTCACATTTATATAATGTCTAACAGGCAAACGCATCCCAAAGACCTTCACGAACTTTCACGTGTCATGTGCAGTACGTAGAAAGTCCTTTGCTTGTGCAATGGAATGTATTTAGTCTGAGTTTGGGAAGCACAGCACAACAGAACCAGCTCTCCCTTCGCTCCCAGGAAGCAGAGCGGGAGCAATAATGAGGACGAGTGGAGTTTGGGTGTTCCCAGTCTCCTTTCACCAAGGTTCTGGGTCCTTTGGGCAGTGACAGCCACCCTGGTAGTCCTGGCCCTGCCCCATTCCCACTGGGTTTCTCCCTGGCAGCGAACCCTGTGTGCATTGACGCTCATCTCAGCACGGCCACGATAGGGAGTGTGTCTTGGAGGCTCATCCCATCCCAGCCCCTCTGGAGGACGTGTGGAGACCACCTGGAGGAGTGTGGGTGGTGTGGGGAGACACCCCTCCCTGATGGCTGCTCCAGCCATGTGTACCAAGTCCTGCTCTTCAGTTTTGAACCCCTTCAGAGCCCCACTGCCATCCCCATGGGATTTCATCCCCTGGCACTCTTCCCTGCACCCTGCCTCACCCGCTGGCTCGCTCGTGGCTCTCTCCTGCACGGTGTTTGCTTGTGGGGGGACATCTCCTCTTCTTCCAGGCTCCTCTCCATCCCTAGCCGCCCCTCTGGACACAGAGCTCCTGGGTTGGCATTGGGAGCCTGGACCCGGCCGAGGCCACTCTGCCAGGCTTCGCCTTCCTTCATAGCCCAACTTAGGGCTACTTAGCCCAATTCAGGTCTACGAAGATGCTCAGGGACTGGAGCATCTCTCTGCTGAGGAAAGGCTGAGAGACCTGGGGCTGTTCAGCTGGAGAAGAGCAGACTGGGAGGGGATCTCATGGATGCTGAGCAATATCTAAAGGGCAGGTGTCAGGAGGATGGGGCCAGCCGTTTTTCAGTGGTGCCCAGTGACAGGACAAGGGGCAACCGGCACAAACTGGAATATGGGAAATTGGGAAATTCCATCTAAGCATGAGGAGGAATTTCTTTCCTGTGAGGGTGGCAGAGCCCTGGGTCAGGCTGCCCAGAGAGGTGGTGGAGTCTCCTTCTCTGGAGACGTTCAAACCCACCTGGACACGTTCCTGTGTGACCTGCTCTGGGTGACCCGGCTCTGTCAGGGCATTTGACTGGGTGGTCTCCAGAGGTCCCTGCCAACCCCTGCCAGTCTGTGATTCCGCTGGCTCCTCTTTTCCAGAGTATTCACCCCAAAAAATCCCGGAGCTGCCCTCCGTAACATGAATGCTGCCAGCGGAACGCGGGTCGGCTGCTCTGCATTCAAATACGATGGGGTCTCATTATGCACCTGATCTCCGGGTGCATAAACAACGCGCAAACTGCACTGGCGTCGCCAAGAACATTTTCCAGGTCATACCACTTCTTGGATCATTTCACTCCCTTTCATCACCCCCCTTAGACCAAAACTGCATAAAGCTTTAACTTTGATGCCAAATTGTGAATAACATTAGTTTAACCTGAAATTTAAAGCCAACGTTTCCGTGCTCCAGAGACAGGGTCTCCCCGGCCTTTTGCTACCATGCAGCTAGCAACCAGAATTATAATTTTATAAGCCATGGTTGACTAAACCCAGCACTAGGCCTATTAGATATTATTTGATTTAGAATAGTAAAAAAAAAAAAAAAAAAAAAAAAGATTTAAAGATACACTGCTCTTTTATATCCCTTTGTATTTTTTTGCAGCTCTGTACACATCCTTAGATTTCTATTCATAGAGCAGGTTCGGGGTTTTTTTCCTGTGTGGAATAAACTGATGCTTGCACTTTACAAAAGCCAACGTTGACTACTCTTGATTTAAGTTGCACAACTTTGTCTAAACAGGTAAAGATAAATCTGTTGTTGCCTAAATTGCAGAACTAAAATTCAGAAGGAAGTTTCCAGCACTAATTGAGACCATCAAATGCCTGTTCAGTGTAAGCAGCTTAGAATCATAAAATGGTTCGTGTTGGAAGGGACCTCAAAGCCCCCCCAGTGCCACTCCCTGCCCTGGGCAGGGACACCTCCCACCAGACCAGGTTGCTCCAAGCCCCCTCCAACCTGGCCTTGAACCCCTCCAGGGATGGGGCAGCCACAGCTTCTCTGGGCAACCTCGGCCAAGCTTGTTGCAGAGTGACTTGGGTCAAAAAAGTATTTCTGCATGTTGGTCCCCCAGTTTGAGAGATCTGTCTTAAAAGCAGCCTGTTTTTCTGGATACACAGCATTTTCTGCAAAATCCAGCTGTGCCAAAGGGTGATCTCAAATCCACAGCCCTTTGCGAAAAACCTTGTCCACCAGGCCTCACCCATGTTTCTGGTGGTCCACACGTGTCTGGGGACAAAGCTGATGCCTGCAGACGCAGGGTGACTCTGCACAGATTGCCTGGGGCCTGTGCCCTCAACAATCTTGATGCAGAATTTACCAGAGAAGGTCTGAGTGATGTTATTCCACTGCAGGACTGTTTGGAGTGTAAGACACTGCAGCGCTCCAGAAAATCCTGTTGTTAAGGGTGCATTTGAATTCTGCTCCTCAAAACTACTTTGGCAGCGAGATTCTATTTTTAAAAGGTTTCCTTCCTCTGTCTTAGTGCGGTGTTGCCATCTGGAGAAGAAATCTGATATTTACTGTTGTTCTTGGAGTTCCACCTCCTGGAGTCCTGGGAATACTGCAGACCTCAGCTTTCAGTGCATAAAAGATACGTTTCTAGCACTGACAGGTGAAGGAAAAGTAGAAAACCACTGTGAATCTGCAAAAAGCAAATTGAAACAAGCCCCTCTATTGCAAGAGTCTTTTTGAACTGCCAATCTAAACATTTTTCAAACTTGTCTCATGGCTTTTCAGCCATGGGCAGTCACTTGTGACTTCTGCTAAAAATTTCTGCCAAAGTGGGGAGAGAGAAAAACGTGCCTTGGAGCCTGAGCTTTCATCACACCAATGAGCTTAAGAAACACAAAGAGAAGCTGCAGTGCCAGGAGAGTGGATGGGATGGGGTCGGGCCTCACTGAGGGTGTTGCAGTGGTAACAGTCCCAGCGATGTCCCGTCGCAGTATGGGACAGGCAGTGATGGTGTTTTGGAGGTCTCTTGGCCAGCAGGAAGTTCTGCTGGATGGACATGAGCACACCATAGCTCAGCGCTTGGCATGGGATGGAGCTGAGCCCAATCTGTGGGTTCTGCAGGAAGGGGGTGAAGTGTACGAGCAAAGCGGATCTGCTAGAGATGACCCAAGTGGGCTTGTGACTGTAGCATCAGGTAGTGTCCTTATCCTCTCATGTCCTTCTGCATCCAACCATGAACCAGACAGGTTCTCAGGTGGTGGTGTAAAAATGATACGAGCAAAGATGTGACCATTATCCTTTGTCCTGCCTTGAAATTATGTGTGAAATCATTGATGGTAAATTGTGTTGAGGGTTGGCTGTGGTGGAAGACTGGTCAGAGCGTCTTCTGGCAATATGTGTCTTGCTTGGAACCTCCTCCCGAAGAGTCCACATGGTGTCACCAAACTGGTACACACGTGTATTCAGGGGATAAAATGAGGCAGTCTCTGTAGGTCTCATCATTGTGACAATTGCTTATTCTCTGTCTTCTTTCTCCTCTTTGAAAGGTATTCAGGAATCTCCGGTACCAAATGGCCATTCTCTCCCGGGCAGAGATTTTCTTCGGAAACAGATGCGAGGAGACCTTTTCACTCAGCAGCAGCTAGAAGTGTTGGATCGAGTCTTCGAGAGGCAACATTACTCTGACATTTTCACGACAACTGAGCCCATCAAACCCGAGCAGGTACTATTGCAGACATTCAGTGTTTTCCAGATGTGCTTTCTGCTTGGTGGACATCACCAAACACTTCTCAGAGTCTCAGTGGAAAAACATGGAGAAAAAGGCATCATATCACGCCCTTCAGCCAGGTGCACATTAGCTGTAAAAGGCTTGAGGATTAAAAAATGAAGGAAAACACTCATTGTGTAAACATTTGCAAGTGTTTGGGTATGAAATTACACCTGATCTGAGCCAGTTACATCAAATTAGTCCTTAAAGAGCATCACAGCTTCTGATGCTTTTGTTAGATCAAAAGCAGGCTATGCAGGTAACAAGGAGAAGACTTGCAAAACTCAATGCCTAATTTTGGTTCATATTTAGCATGACTGTGCACACAAATTAGATTTTTGTATCCAGAAATGGCTTATTAGGCATGTAATTGGCCATTTGCTGAGAGAAACACCCAATTAGTATGTGAAGGTAAATTAGTTGCACCTACAGATTAGCTGTGTGTTTGAGAAGGACTTGGCACTAATTTTTTGGGAAAGTTCCATTTTTGCAGGCGTGATACAGAAGCACATGCGAAAACTGATGAGCTCTGTCTCTCTGTGTTTCCTTCTTCTTGGGTGGCAGCCTTTAATTTAGCTGCTGAGGGGGAGGTGGAAATGCATATATTGTTGTCAGCACCAATAGTAGTTTGCTACTTAATGGTGTATCCAGCCATTAATCATCAGCATTCTTAATGCTAGACCCGCTTTTGAGCAAGGTGGATGAACTCTCAAACTGCAGACAAACACTGATTTCCCTTGGAGGAATCTATACATTTGGGGGCCACTAGAGATTATCTCATGGCAGCCTACTGCCATCGTGGCTCTAGTTAAGGAACATGTATCGGTATGAATTTTTTGAAAAATGACTTAGTTAGGGTGAAAGTCATATGGTAAAGTAGAAATTCCTCACGTCTTTCAGCTCACATCTGTCATTTGCTATTTCATTCATAAAGCAATTTGTTTTTCACCAGCTTCTGCTGGTTTTGTGGTTTCCCTGGTTTGTATTTGCCAAGAAATTCTGCAGATCTGAACTCAAGCTGGAAAAAGATGGGGAAGATGCTGAGGTCAATTAGATTTTAAAAAAAAAAAACAAACTCGTTAGGAAAGCCAAAGAAGCAGTGTCTCTGGAAGGTGAAATGGCCTTCACGTACCACTAGGTGGTGGTTATCCCATCTGAACACGGGTGATACTGGAGAGGACAGGCACTGCACCCACTCTGGCAGCCAGCCTTTCAGCGTTGGTCACTTAGACGTTGTGTGGTGTTAGATTTGTCCCTCTTTAATGACTTTCATATGCCAAAAAAGTCGTTACAAAGAAAGCGGTGATGGAAGAGGATTGTGTCTTTGTTTCTGTGTTCTGAAGTCTCTGAGTCATATCACTGTAGCTCAAGGGAGACAGTCCAGCAGTGAATGTTAATCCAGAGATAAACTTTTGATGGTTTAGTGGGAAGAATGGGGAAATTGAACGAGGATGTCAGTGAAGTGTTACCCTGATTATCAAATATGGGATATTTGGCTGTTGGTGGAGCAAGGATCTCCCTGGGTCCATGTAAGCAGTTGTGACGAGAATGTCTGTGCCACCAGGGAGTTACGATTGCAGATATGCCCCTGTCAATCTGGTTAACACAGTACTTTCTGCATGCCCTGGGAAGTCAAATAGATGCCGAGAAATGTGATATTGTGATGTACCAAAGGTGCTCAGCAGAAACACCTCACCAAGGCATTTTAAAGTTTAATTACAAATGGAATTTTTAGTTGTTTGCTTTCATATAGTTTGGAGCACTGTCATTTGCTTTGGGAAGGCTGGCCCACAGTTAAGGGCTTGCGGCTCTTTGGGGTTGGCTTCTGCTTTTTGGGGGCCATGTGAAGTGTAACCCTCGACATGAACACACGTGATGTGTATGATTAGCTCTGGTTCATAGGGATGCGGCACGACCAACGCAGTTGTGTTTTACCTCTTTGGCGTCAAGCAAAGCTGTCGTGATATTTAACCAAAGCAGGGAAGCTGTCTGGATCAATTAGTAAAGCCAAAGAAATTAATGAGGAAGAGAATACTGAGGACATTAATGATGTGACTTGGAAAGCCGGAGTTGTCCCTGCAATAGATTGTTGTAATAGACCAACACTTGCCTCCAGTGTTTGGCTGGTGCCACCAACCCTGGAGCCTTGCACCAGGCAGCAGCGGGTGTATGGAGTCCTGAGCTGTTTCCGTAGGGGAAAATAAGGAAAAGATGCTCCTCCCCATAGAGACAAGGTGTGGGGAGAAGTCTAGTAGGAGCTGCCAACCCAATGCTTATCTATTTTATTAGAAACTTGGTTCCATAGCAGCGCCAGCTGAATATCACTAATTTTACTTGGGCACAAAAACTTGTTGATGCCCCTGCGCTGTTTTCCTGAGGAGGGCTCCGGGTATTTTACTGGAAGAATTGCTGTTCTCTAGACAAGGAATTTCCTTTTCCTCCCTGTTTTGCAGCTCCTCGCGGGTCTTCCTTCTTGCTTGTGCTCTGGGAATAGTCCCATGGCCACACAAAGCATTGGCAGCCACAGTGTCCTTGGTTCCCAGCTGAAGTCTGTCTCCTGCTGCCCAAAGTCCTCCCGATGCATTTTCTGGGCAAAATTTGCCTGTTGGAAATTGTACATCACCCCTCATGTAGGTGGATGTGTAGATGGGCTGTGTAGAAGTGCTTGTTCACTGCTGCCAAAGCCTTTACTTTGGGTGCCTCCAGTCTATTTCCTTGACTTTTCCATCATTAATGTTTCCCTTGGTTCACCTGTGTAGAATGAAGACTCATGAGTTATTTCTCACCTCAAAATATGATGTGCTCTTGACAAGCATCATCTGAGTTTTCACGTCAGCTGTAAGCTGTGCCTTCTGTAGAGAGACCCACAGGGAACGAGTACTTGTCTTTGGGGAAGGGCTCAGACAACGCAGAGAGAGAAGGCAACTGTTGGAAAATGACAGGAAAATAAAATAAAATAGCAGGCAGTCCTTTGTCCGGAAATGGTGTCCATGGCAGGTATGGGTGAGGCAGGGATCCCACCGTGGGTTTGTGTAGTTAAACACTGGGAGCTAGGAAGCCCAAGGCTGAGGGCTGGCTGTGCAAACATAGTCGAGTCCCCTCGCCTCTGTGCATCTGGGGAGTCACCGAGGCATAAAGTGCTCTAGAAGCACCCTGGCCCCAACGGAAACCTGCTATAACCATGAATCCATGTGTACAATGAATGCCTTTCCCTCACGCTTGTGCCCTTTTGTGCTCATTTTTTGCAAGCAGCCCGTGATCAATTTGCACTGGCTACAAATGTTGGTGGAAAACTGATTTCACGTATTTCTGGGCACGGGTTTTGAAATAGCGGTGTATTTGCAGCACCGCCATCATGCTGCCATTCCACTCCTGGCTGCTGGCCACCATCGGCTGAGACAAAGTCCAGGGCTTGAACATCGGGTAACCCTGGGTTCCCAGAGAAGGAGAGCCTCCACAGCATCTGCCTCCTGGTTCTCCTCTCCATACTTCTTGATGTGTGTGTGGGTGGTCCTGCTGCTCTCCAATGTTGGCCCCCTGGTCCCATGGTCATGGGGGAGGTTCCTCACCTTGCCAATATCCAGACTTCCCTTCATGCAAAAGCCATACTGACACAAGGAACAGGTTTTCCTGCCTGCCCTGGAGTTGCCCTGTACAGCCACCTCCATGGTGGACCACGGTACTCCCACCTGGCCCGTGTCACAGGCAAAACCCACCATTTATGGTCACTGCATCAACAATTCAGACTTCATCCAGAACTGGGGCTCATCCCACGTCCTCCCTATGCACAGAGCTGCTACAGCGACTGGTGTCATTTTCCAGTGCCTGGTCCATTAGGACCTCCTGGATGGAGGAACTGGAGGTGCCTGTGAGGCCCATCGTCCTCCGGTGGCTTCCTACCATTCCAGACAGAAGGGTGGAGGAGCTCAGGTGAACCGTTGACTTGAATGCATTCTCCAATTAAAACATGGGCAGAAGATGTTCCTGGAGATCAACCAAGACCTGCCAGGGCCAGGGGAGGCAGGACGGGTGCAGGGGGCAAGCCTGGGGCTCATGGATCGGTGTGCTTTTGGTGGCCATGGGAGCAGGAGGAAGGCCTCTAGAGGGGAAGACTGTGGAGTGAAGGATATACAGAAGGATCGACTCTCAGGAAGAGAGGCAGTGCGTTAATTTCCTTGGAATAAAGAAGAGAATTATCTATGCCAGATTTCTGTCCACAACAGAAATGGATTCTCTTGTATTTCCAGCTTCACACATGGGTCCAATCGAATACTCATTGAAGCCAAGAGGAATATTTCTATTGACTTCAATAGACTTTAGATCAGGGCCATAATGAGGC
Source organism: Numenius arquata (assembly GCF_964106895.1). Lineage (NCBI taxonomy): Eukaryota > Metazoa > Chordata > Aves > Charadriiformes > Scolopacidae > Numenius > Numenius arquata. Next base: position 85,144,006 of record NC_133616.1, on the reverse strand, counting down.
ATAACATGATGTGACCAGATTCAACACAATGTAGGTCACTGAGTTAGAAGTGCTTGCCGCTAATAGCAGATAATTCCCCAGCCCCTTGATGATGCTTCCCCATTGCCTGTAGCTAGAACTAAACTGAGTATCTGTTCTTGTATTCATTTCTGAATAAAATGTAAATATTCTGGGCTTAGGTAGAAACCAGGCAAAGATATACTAATAAACGTATTCATGACATGCAGGGCAGATAAGTCTGGACCTGGAGATAAGCACAGGCAGATGAAATTTGGATAACTAATGAATCTGAAAAAATTACTAATAAATTGAAAAAAGTTGGAAAAATTATCATAGAATCATAGAACAGTTGGGGTTGGAAGGGACCTTTAAAGGTTATCCACTCCAGCCTCACCTGCAATGATGGGATTTTCGCACAAAGTTAAAACCAAACTGCCCTCTGTTTCAGAGAGACTTGTGATGAAGAAGTTCTCTGAACTGTCCAAGACAAGGGCATAAGCCCTTTTGGAAATCTTCAGGTGTAACTTGTATCTGGCCAAGTATTTGCCACCTCGGAAAGATGAAAAAATTTGTTTTTCACTGTATGGAGCTGATGGATGGTATGTCCACAGGAATGCAGCTCCCGAGAGTGTGAAGATGTATGATCCTCCTTAGTGTTGGGGTATGATCTTCATAAGTAAAGGGAAAAGCCAGAAACGTGTCGGATACAAGAGAAGTCAGGAAAAGTCAGTTAGAGCCGGAAAGGATGACTCATTTTTTTGTTTGTGTGAATAATATGTTTTTTCCTGAGGGACACTACCTTTGGGTGGACAGCGGCTGCTGAAGATCTTCTTAAAGTACCCTGAGGCTTGCAATGAGAAATACAGAGCTAATATTTGCTTGTGTCTTCCAGTGAAAATTATGGCACTGACTCTTGTCTATATTTGAGTGTCCGGAGTCAAACCTTTTCTTGATCTGCCCCCTGCAGAAGAGATTTGAGCATGTAGATGCAAGCTCTTGCCCATGGCTTGTGTGGCAGAGTGTGGTAAATGAAGAGTGAGGAAAACAAGGCAACAACACACGGCTTGACAAATGGACATAAATGCTAAGACATGGATATACCAGAGAGTACAACAAAGGGCCACAAGGGTCTGGAGCATCTCTCCTCTGTGGAAAAGCTGAGAGAGCCAGAACTGTTTAGCCTGGAGAAGAGAAGGCTCGAGAGGGAGATCTAACGAATGTGTATAATGACCAGAAGGGAGATTGTAAAGAAGATGGAGCCAGACTCTTTGTGGTGCCCAGTGACAGGACCTGGGGCAATGGACATAAACTGAAACACAGGAAATTCCACCTGAAGATCAGGAAACACTTTTTCCACTGTGAGGGTGACCGAGGACTGGCACAGGATGCCCAGAGAAGTTGTGGAATCTCCATCCTTGGAGATGTTCAACATCCAACTGGACTTGGTACAGGACAACTGGCTCTAGGTGACCCTGCTTGAGCAGGAAGGTTGGGCTAGATGACCTCCATAGGTCACTGCCAACCTCAGTTCTTCTGTGATTCTGCCATTCTCTGTCCCCACCATGGGCAGCTGGTCCCCGGTTCCATGCTGGTGGAGCTTGGCCAGGGTTGGCAGCCAGATGGGCTGTGCTGGTGCCAGTGTCGGCAGGGGCAGTCTGTGGGTGCTGCCTGCTCGCCCCCATTTTGCTGGCAGTATGAACCCCTCTGCCCTCTGCCCGCAGAAACGATCAGGCGAGGGCAAGCGTGGCAGCGTGGAGAGGAGCCGGGAGCGAGGGCGGCTCTGGGGTTTTCACATCTTCCAGCTGAAACCTCCTCCAGCCCTCTCTGTGGCTTTATTGGTGGGAGGGGAAAAAAAAACAACTCTAAAACCCAGCCTAGGAGAGCACATCAGGAGAGGAAAAACCTTCCCATATTTACTCTCAGTAGACTATTAAACAACACCAGGCTATTAATTTGGCTTTTGAGTCTTCACTAAAGCCCATAAAAGCGCACAGTTGTCAAATGGAGTTCATTTTAATTTCCTTTCAATCACAGTAAATTATTCAGGTGATAAATCAGCTGGGGCAGCCTCCTGGCTGTAATAGAAACCCTAATTCCTGGCTAATTATCCAGCCCATTGCTGCCAGCAGATCAATACCCCTACCGAATGGAAAGGGCGCGGGGTCTGGGCGGGGGGACAGCAGCTGGGAGCAGGGTGGGTGCCTGTGACCGCTGCAGGGGGTCAGGCCATGCAGAACCCCCTTCCTCCCCCGCTGTCCACAGGGGACACATCCCCTCCTGGGTGGGGGCAGCCATGGCTCGGCCACTCACCCCAGGCCATCTCGGGTGCCATGTCCCCATGTGCAGATGGAGGAGATGGAGCCCACTGGGGATGGAGGGGTGTTCACTGCTTTGACCCCCCCCAGGATGACCCTTCTGTTGATTTCCCAAATACGGGACTTTGCTGCTGATCCGCAAGAGGGGCTGTGTTGGGGTGCTGGGGTGGTGCGGGATTGGGGTACTGCATCCTGGGGGGGCACAGAGATGTACTTGCTGCCGGGGCTGCCCTTCTCTGCCTGCGGGTCAGTAACATGGGCAGAGATGGGGAGAGCATCCTTGGACGGAGGCAGAGGCTACTCAGAAAGAGATCTGAGGCTGGGGATATTTTTTCTTGCTGAGTATTATCTTTAAATAATGACAAAATTTAAAGAGTACCAGTGCTCAGCTGTGTTTCACTGGGAAGGAGCAGCAGCTCTCTGGAGATGACAGGGGCACTTATCCCGGTCTCCCTGTGTGAGGTTCAAGGCCTGCTGTGTGCACAAAGCCCTTTGAGCCCTGAGATGATGCTGCCACGGCCTCCAGTTCACGGGGAGCCATCAGCTCCCGGAGAAATAGCAGAGTTGTTCTGCAGAGGTGCTGGGTAGAGCTCCTCCCTCTGCCAGGGTCCCCGGAGTGCTCCAGGGAGCCAGGAGCTCTGTGCTTCCCTTGAGTTCTGGAGGATGAGCCTTCAACACCCCTCTTCCTCTTCACCATTACCAGGATTGTTGCTTGTTCAGATTTTGATGGTGCTGGGAGGGCCTGACGGGCAGCACGAGGCTACGAGCGTCGTGCACTGGCTGTCCCTGAAGGTCTTGCTGTCTGGATGGGGAAGACAAGTGGTGGCTGGGGAGAGGAAAGCAGTTTCTCCAGCAGTGCAGATCAAGAGAGAGCAGCTGAATGCAGTGAGTTGTCCCTGGTGATGTGGAGAGGCTGAAGCTTCCTTGGGACAGAGTTTCTTCTCTGAGCCCTCCATCCTTCCATCATGCTACTGGGGAAGGGGGTGCTCCACCTCCTCTTTTGTCTCTGCTCTGCTCTAAGGTCAAGAAGGAGAAGAGGAACCTGCCATGGTGTTTCTTCCTGCTGAAAAAACCAGCATTTATGAGTAGGAAGCCTTTTCTTTTAGAATATCAGCAGAAAACACAGCACCCGCTCGCACCCTTTCTGCTCTGCCCTCCCTTACAAGTGTTTGTTTTTTGTGCATGAGCTTCTGAAGACTGCACAAAACTCCCTGCGTGTGCCGCCTCGTTGTGACATGCTGTGTTGGGTGGTGACAGTCGCAGCCGACTGTGTTGTGTGACACCTGGTACTTTGTGTGACAGCGGGGCTGCGGCAGCGGGGGGATGATTCTGGGGAAGCAGCATGACAGGAGCTGTGTATCCTGCTGACGTCTCTCTGCATCAGCATCATCTTTGCCACGAGCACCCTGCTTGGACGCTCGGGGGTGTCTGTGTGAGCCGGGGCTGGGATTGAAACGTCTGGTCTTTGAGTGAGGAAAGGAGGTGGGAAGGAACCCATGTGAGGTAACCTGGGGATGCCAACTCTCCGGTCCAGGGAGAGCAGGGGGTACCTCGCACCCCCACCTGAGCTCAATGCCCTTTCCCATGGGTCCTTCCCCATGGGAGCAGCTGGTGGCTGGTTCTCCTGCTTTATCTGGAGGTGGTGGGCAGCCTGGGGTCAGGATTTCTCCTGCAAACTTTTCCAGAAGGTGATAGGAAGCATTTCCATGGGTCTGTGGAGCCCAGCGTGCAGTTCCTGGCAGTCCCTGACTGCCCTGAGACAGGGTTTCACCGCACTGACCGCGCTGTGCTGGCGGGGCGTGGAGGTACTTGTCATCTAAGGAAACCCACAGGCTGTTTCTTGTCCTTCTGGGTCCCTCAGCCGAGCTGCAGTGAGTCAGAGCCTGAAGAAACGGACGCAAAAGCAAACAAAACAGAGCCACTGGGCCATGCTGGCTTCTTCCCTCTCCTCCCAGCAACGTGTGGCCAAGTCGGTGCAGTAGAACCAGGCTGGGGGAGAGCGGCGACGCGCAGGTCTGGGGGATTTCGGGATGTGTTTGAAAGACTGGAGCTCTCCCAGTGGCTGGTACTTCATTGGAGATCTCCTGGCGATGGTCTGGGTTTGGGCCGAGGCTGCTTTGCCCTGAGCTGGCCACCTCGGGCTTGCAGGGGCTCGTCCCTGGCTCACTTGGCTTTGCCTGGGAACCACTTCTGGCTCCGGTGGGGCAGAGTGTGGGTCCTTGTCACCTCCTCCCCTTGCCCCAGCAGGGAGGGGGAATACCAAAGTTCTGAGGCAGACAATGCCATCAGGAATTGCAGTGCATCCCTGGTTTTTAACACCCCCCTCTTTTCCTCCCGTGTGCTCTCAGAAATGACCATATGGGAAAATCCAAATTCCCAAGCTGAAGGAACAGCCAGCCTTGCTGTGTCTGGAGCTCCAACATCTCCTTTGTCCCTGTCCCTTGTCTCTTTGCTCTCTATGGCTGCAGTGGGGGATGTTTTTCCCTGGGCAGGCTCCCATGTTTGTGTGGGGTCTCGTGTGGAGGGGGTGTCAGTGATGTGCCCTACATGGCCGATGAGTCCCCATCTGCTGTCCCCAGCATCCTGGTGGTGCTCCCTGCTCTCCAGCAGGCACCAAGGTCCAGCAACTGCAAGGACCATGTTGAGGCATGGCTGGGGGCTCCCCAGGGACTGAGTGCCACTGAGGAGGAGTGTGGTGTGCACTCTCCCTCAGGGTCTGGGGAAACTGTTTTTGGAAACAGCAGCCTTCACACTGCTTCTGTTGGGTGACGCCGGCAGGGGACGCTTCCCCGGTCACCGAGTTTCATCTCAGTGACGGCAACGGAGCACAGAGAGCAAAGCACCTTCCTGCAAAGGCAGCGGGTGATGTCCAGGAGACTCACCATGGCTTCCATAAGTGCGCTACAGAGGTGGGACATTTAAGAAAAGGTTTCCCCTTGTGTTATCTCACCGGAAATGCCCACATTTCCTTGCAACTTGGGAGCCGGCTTTGAGTAATTGTATCTCTTTGTTCATCACGTGTTTTGTGATAAATAGCTATTATTTTTTTTTCCAGTATAGAGAGATAAATGAGGTCTATCACATCAGCAAGTTTTGAATAAAACCTCACATCTTTTTCTTCAGTGGAGTCCTCCTTCCAAGTTCTCGTGTCACCAGCAGAGAGATAGTGGAGAATCTGTCATTACAGAAAAAGTCACAGGCAGTAGCCAATCGTACCGTGAACTCCTGAGAGCTAAGGAGAGCAGTGATTTACTGGCCACCTGTCAGATGTCCAATATCGCATCAAAGCTTAATGTATGAGTAAGATGAGTGGCATTGTGATTGCTCATGTAGTCTTTGTCCCTTTGAAAAACAACAGGGGAGTCATCCGTGCACTTCACAATATGTGTGTATGTGATGCTCCACTTGTGTAGGAAAATAGTTGTGGGATTGTCCTGAAGCTGGTTTTCTCTGTGGAAAAAAGGCAATGCCGTGTAATGGCACCAGTTGGCCAAGATTATGTCATAGCAAAATTGACCAACCTCCTTACATCTGTGTTAGCCCACAAGAGAAGGAGAGAAAAATCTGTGAGTAAACACACTTGCCCATTGATTTATTTGAAGCCTGGCCTGCTCACGCTGTGTTGGAGGGGAAGGGCTCCCATTTGAAGAACGGAATAAGACTTCTCTTCTTAGTCCCTGGCAAATGTCTGGATCTTGCAGGCTTTCAGTAGTGTCAAATTCAATTTCTACCCTTTGGTTTGGAAATCAGTGATGTTTTAGTCTCATTCTGTAGGGTTTCTCTAAATCTGTCCATCATTTTAATCGCTAAAGATAGGTTTCTCCCCCTCTTTGTACCCTCCCTACACAGCAGTTGAACACCTGGAGATCTTGATGTGCTAAAGCATCTTAGAAGGAGTCAAACTCTTCACGGCAGTGGGAGTACAAGAGATGGGGGTGTGGGCTGACACAGGAGAGGCTCTGCAGGGTCCAAGGGAGCATTTCTTCCCCCTGGGGAGAGTCAGGCAGGGCAGAGGCCCTCAGAAGTTATGCAGTCTCCATCCATGGTGGTTTTCAAGCCCTGAGTGACCTGGCCTGGCCCTGTAGCTGGCCCTGCTTTGAGAGACTTCTGGAGGTTCCTTCCAGTCTGGATTATCCTACGACCTTGACGTCCACCCACCTGCTGTTCATTCCAAGGGTGATGGTGTGACTTCATACAGTTGCAATGGACAATGTGAAGAGCATGGTGGGGTGGGAGAGCAGCCCCTGGCTCAGACGGTGTTTTGGGGTGAGATGGAGAGCTGTCTGGGACGAGGCGCCCGGGAGCCCAAGTAACTTGCTCAGTGCAGATTTTGAAAGAATGCCATAGTTTTGGGCTGCCGTTTGTTTAGGAATGGATTGAATGAAACAACCTGCAGAAGTAGTTGTATGACGTCAAAAAGCAATTGTGGAGGTAAACCACTTCCAGAAAAAAAAAAGGGTTAGTTTCAGAATTCCTCCCTGCTCATATGAATAACGGCTTCCTGAAAATCTGGTGGCAGCAGAACTTGCTGAAATGAAAAAAATAATTAAAGCTGAAAGGACGGAAGCTGCTACATTAGGAGAGCAGCTTAACACGTAGGGGGATGGTGTCAGCCCTGCTCCTCTCACCTTGAAAATATAATTGAATAAGGGCAACCTGGGAGAGGCAGGGGTTTCCTCTGCTCCTTCTCCGTGCTGCAAAGGTCCCCTCCAGGTTGAGAGCTGACCCGAGGGCTGGGTCAGTCCAGGGGAGGCACATTCAGAGACACCCTTGGGGGGCTGGGGACAGTTGGTGCCTTTCCAAAACGGGAGCTGGGAAGTGGAGCCAGGCAGGAAAACTGCAATTCTCAAAGGCTGAGTTTGGCTAAAAGTGTTTGACAGGTTATGGAGACCTGTCTGAAGGACTGAAACATGCAATTAGATAATGGATAAAATGAAGGTAGACGAGAAATTGTCATCAGATTATGCGGCTGATGAGCACTTTTTGAACATTGCCAAGTTGTGAGGCTTTGTGCGAGTGGGAGTTTCTGTTGAAGGCAGAGACCCCGCGTCCCTGATTTCATTCAGGCAGATTGTTGCTCTCCGGTTCTGGTAGAGAAAAGTTTGAAAAATGTGACACCAAACGCACTTCTGGCCTAAAAACCAGGGCGGCTGTCGGGATGGGAGAGACCCTTGGGTCACACCAGCAGTGGGCTCCCCTCTGGTTGTCCGAAGCCGTTTCCTCGTTGCAATGTTTCAGGGCATCTGCAGTGCCTGGACGCCCCCAGCACGGCTGACATTTCCGCTGCAAAATGATGATTATTGCAACAGCAGCGCGTCTGGCTGAACCTGTCTCTCCAGCTGAGAATGTTTTGATAAAAACTGAAATGTTTCACCGAAACCTGTCATCTTTGATGATTTTTTCCGTGTAGAAAGTCCCTTGTTGGAGACTTTCATGGTGGCGAGGAGGTGCAGAGTCTCCAGCAGCAGCAGGCTGTGGGTGTCACCAGACAGAGGCTCTTTGCCTGGAACCTATAGGTATACACACCCTATAGGTGTCCTATAGGTTCCCTGTAGGTACCACACTCTTTGGGCAGCCTGCCTCTGTTTTGCTTTGTTTTCTATACCCATGTGCAGACAATTTCTGATGTTCCTGGGTGTTTTTCCCAATGCTGAGGAGCCCGTTTCCCCATTCCATGGGCAGGTGGGATGGATGGGCTTACGGGGAAAACTGGGTGCCTCTGGGGTGGGTGACACTGTCCTACCCCCTCTCTGTGAGGGCAGACCCTCCTTCTCCAGCCCCTTGTCCCGAAGCCTCCGGACCTGCTGCTGGTCGGGTTTGCTGGTCAGTGGGTCTTGGCTAATTAGCAAAGGGGTAAAACAGCTCAAGATTTACCCCATGAGATTAGTGTGGCTCAGTACCCACTAATCCTTACTGAATGTCATGTCAAAGAAAGCTCTGTGCCATCCCCAGGATTAGATCTCAGGAAGAGATTCTTTGCTGTGAGGGTGGTGAGAGCCTGGCCCAGGTTGCCCCGAGAAGCTGTGGCTGCCCCATCCCTGGAGGGGTTCAAGGCCAGGTTGGAGGGGGCTTGGAGCAACGTGGTCTGGTGGGAGGTGTCCCTGCCCAGGGCAGGGGGTGGCACTGGGGGGGCTTTAGGGTCCCTTCCAACCCAAACGATTCTGTGGTTCTATGATTTCCCCCTGCCCAATGTTCCCCTTCCCGTGAAGCATTGCCTGCAGCTCATGGGAAGGGGAAGGAGCATCTCCACACCCCTTCATCCCCTGAAGCCCACCCTGGCACAACTTGTTCTGCACAAAACACTCCAGTGAAGGGATCCAAACAGGGAGAGTCCCGTTGCCCTCCGTGAATAGGCTGTTCCCCATGGAGTTCAGTTGCTGCTGCCTCTCTACTCCCCTGCCCAAGGCCTGGTAACCAGCAAGTGCTTCGTAAATCTTCTGAGAACTGTATTTGTCCTTGTAGTACAGGTGAAGAAAAGAAAGAAAAACTTTGGAAAATTATGTTTGGGGTTTTTTTTGGTTTTGTTTTTGTTTTTTTATATGTGGTCAGATCCACGTTGGGGATTTGTGTGGAATTCAGGATATTTGAGAAAGTTGAAAGTTGCCACCTCCAGAATGGAAAACAGAAGACTCCCAACCCCCCTAGGGTCACCAGGCCCCCAGGGACACTGACAGAAAAAGTGAAAATCTTTTGGAAAAATGCCGAATGTGTGTTTGTGTCCAGCTTTGAAAGTGGCCTGAAATTTGGAAGTTTATGGGTTGACATGGATTTGTTCAGCTTGCACTTCGCAACACACAACAAGAAAGCGCAAAGCTTTCTCTGTTGGGTTTCACCTGGGCAGAGACTCACTTTTCCCAGAAGCTGGTGGATGATGGGGGATATGAAATACC
>NC_133616.1:85070492-85132992 GCF_964106895.1 Numenius arquata | reverse complement strand
ATAATCTTCAATTACAGATGCTATTTTCAGACATTTACATGCAGATATTAGAACAAAATGAAAATGAGAAACAAAGAGCGAATGGAAATGCAGCTATTTATATGTATAAAAGGAAAACAACAGGTAAATTCTAGGCATTTAGATTGGATTTGGGGGTCCCTTTGGAAAATCTGAGAGTGGCTGTGTCCGCTCATGGGCGGCACCATGGAAATGTAAGACGTCGCGTGCTGTTTCCCACATGCAGATAATCTGAAGATCGGGTCAAAAACAGGTCAGTTATTCTGAAGTGTGAGGGTAAATGCGTTCATGGCAGGGTGCGCCGGATAATTCCTGCTGTCTTCACAGGAGCCTCTGGGGATGTGCACAAATCTAATTGGATTTGGGCTTAAAGAAAGCCCAGCTGTTAATTTTTTTAAAAACATATATGTTTTGTGAAAGGGGGATTCAGAAATACTCTGTTTAAACTGATGGAAAAGTATTGCACCTCTGAAATCAAACTTCTGTGCTCCGTGATATGGCAAAGAGCCCAATGTTGCTGAAAACAAAGACAAATTGGCTTTTGCTCTAGAGCAGGGTTGGTTTTGGTGGCCATGGTGGGAATGCGAGGGGTGGCGGTGGAGGCAAGGCTGTGATAGATATATTGGATAGATATGGGATGCCTTCCCCGTCCGGACCCAGGTGGGTCCACCCCTGGACCATCCCGTTGGGGTGGATTCTCCATTCCCATAAAATTTGAGGCAGAGCAGCACCGGAGCCCATGCAGCTGCACGGGGTGCTGGGTTCCTGAAAGCCTGGGGAGATTCATTAGCGCTGCTTTGGATTAAGCTCTCCCAACCATATCTAATGTTACAAATTTCTTCCCTTTGTCAGGCCGGGGTGGGGGTTTCCGTGGACAGCCTGCCTGGCGAGCACCACATCTGCCTTTATTTATTACTTTTGAAGTATTGCAATGCAATGACTTGGAGATATTGGGCATGGGGTTGGGTTTGTGGCTGCCCCGTGGGATGAGCAGGGGCTTTGGTGGTGGTTGTGGCCTGGGAGACAGCACTGTGCCTTTTGGAGACCTCAAATTAACACCTGGATGGCTTAAAAGAGGAGAAGCGTTGTTTTTGGTGGCTCTGTGCGCCGTGGCCGTTGTGCTGGCCGGGTGGCCTGGGCAGGGGGAGGTGGATGAGTCACAGGAGCACGGCCATGTCCTGGAGTCCCCAAGCTGGCACGTGGCTCTGAGGGTCCGAGCCCATCCTGCTGCCGCTGCATCCTGAGCATCCTGTGTGACGGGAGACGTCGCTTTGTGCCTGATGGATGTTTCGCGGGGGGATCTGGGAAAATAAGCAGATGCTCAGATGCAGGGCTGGAGCCCCTCTGCTGTGAGGACAGGCTGAGAGAGTTGGGGGGGTTCAGCCTGGAGAAGAGAAGGCTCCGGGGAGACCTTAGGGCCCCTTCCAGTCCCTCAAGGGGCTCCAGGAAAGCTGGGGAGGGACTCTGGATGAGGGAGGGGAGCCATAGGAGGAGGGGGAAGGGTTTGACACTGAAAGAGGGGAGATGGAGATGAGATGTGGGGAAGAAGTTCTTTGCTGTGAGGGTGGTGAGAGCCTGGCCCAGGTTGCCCCGAGAAGCTGTGGCTGCCCCATCCCTGGAGGGGTTCAAGGCCAGGTTGGAGGGGGCTTGGAGCAACGTGGTCTGGTGGGAGGTGTCCCTGCCCAGGGTAGGGGGTGGCACTGGATAGACTTTAGGGTCCCTTCCAACCCAAACTGTTCTATGATTCTATGCAAAAAGCCACGCATGCGAGTTCCAATGGGGACCATCTGGCTCCTTGCAATGGCCACTTACCTCGTACAGTGAACACCTCTTTTCTGTATTTGCTTGGAGCAGTCTCTGGAGAAGGGTGAAGGGTCTGCGCCCTTCAAAAGGGACGGGGCAGGAGGGGGATGCATTTGTCTGGCTCATCCCAACCCATGGGACCTCCCTGTGTTTCCCACACTGGCACCCCAGAACCAGGCTGTTTTAGGGAATGGTCTTGCTCCCCAAGAACAACTGTGTCCGTCTTTGTGCATCCATCTTTGCCAGCCACTTCAGGATAAAATTCCAGGTAAATCTCAGAGAGAAAACTGCTGTATGTGTAGGGGGAGGTTGACCTTTCAGTGAGTTACGGTCAGGCATCATCTGTAGGAAAAGTGCAGGGTGAAGGCAGTGGTGGGCAGTCTCTCCACGTCACTGTAGTGCCGCAGGAGACGGTGGAGTCCCTGGCACACTGTGTAAATGGTTTGAAAATGGTACCAAAATGCCCCTGCACCCTCCATCTGCCCATCACCTCCCCCGACCCAGGGAGGGGTCATATTTAGAATTAAAGCCTCTGCAGTAGAGGTGGATGTGAGGCTTCTCCCACCACAGAAACCTTCCCGTTTGTGCTTTGCAGGGAGGGCTGGCGGGGAAGGACCACGCAGACCCTGCTGCCCCTGCAAGGGGGTGATCTGCTGCCCATGGGCACCCGGAGACCACCCCTTTCCTCCCCACGGCGCCCAGGTCGCGTCTGCCTGAGCTGAGCAGGATGGGGCAGGGGGGGCACGTGAGACCCCATCCTGCCCCTCTGTTCGGTTTGTCCTTCTCGGGTCTCTCCTTTTATATTTTCCTCCTCTCATGTCTCTGTGTTTTCTCTCCTCCATGCTATGGCAGTGGTGCTCCATGCTGATGAGACAGTGCGTGGTACAACCGCAGGCGGTCATTTTTCAGGTAAATTCCAGGGTACTGAACGCCCGACTCTTGCTTTTTCACCTACCGGGCAGCAGGTCAGGCTTCCCGCTGTGCGGGGAGGGACCCCTGGCCATGCCTGGCCATCCCAGGCTGTGCCTAGCTGGCAGTGGTGCTGTCTTGCTGGCAGAGCAGCCACATCTGAGACCCTTCTCCTGTCCCCGAGCGGCTGGGGAGTGTCGGCAAGAGGGTCTTGATGGGGCTTCTAGGTGAAGGGCTGCTCCACAAGCACTACCTCCCCCTGGGGTTTCTTCTCCTCTCTGAACGGGGCATCTGGAAGGACAAGTCCTGCCTGGGGGGACCGGGAAGAGGGGACACTGTGGAGCCTCTCACCGGTGGCTCATCCCCCAGCGCTGCAAACCCCCATCGCCACCAAGGCTGCTGCTTCATCGGGGTCTGTCATCCCTTGGCCTTGCATGGGGGCCAGCGGGGCTGTGCTGGTGGTCTTGGGGCATGGAGGCTCTTCTGCTTCCCACCCCTGGCTCTCTGGGGGCCAGGAGGTCCCTTCTTCTGGCCCTTGCCTCCCTGCAGCATGTTGGCTGCCATGGGTGGTGGAGTTGCTCCCTCCTCATGGTGCTTGCGGCTGTGGTGCTGGCGCTTGGTGGTGGGAGCACATGTGACACAGGGGTCTCTCCTCCACCAGGACCCTGCAAGGAGACAGAGGGTCAGCAGCCTCTGGGGCTGCCCCCCAGCCCCGGGGCAGCAATGGGTGCCAGGAGCATCTATTGTGGTGTGTGGTTGGTGTGGCTGCTGGTGGCCGATCTAAGATCGGTCATCTAACATCGATCTCCATCTAAGATGGGAACAGGGAAGCGGCATGAAATTTCCTGAAAAACCCACTATTCTTACCCCTGGGAAAAGTTGCTGGGCCATCACAGAAGAGGTGCAGCTCCTGTCTGCAGTGAGCTACTGTGACCAATTTGGACCCCAAATCTTCATTTCCCTCCCATGGCTCCATCTCCTGGAGCCCAGAGTGGTGCTGCTCGGCTGTAGCTCTTCCTCTGCACCATGCTGGGCAGCTGGAATGCTCCCAGTCCCTCCAGTCCACTGGAGAGGTCCTGTGGTGGTGCTGCTGTCGGCAGGGATACTGTGCTGCCGTGCATCACTCCATCTCCCTGCGGTGACCACGGAGTTTGTGGGTGCCACCATCCCATCGCTGGCGGGGTGTGCTACACCCTGGTAACTGCTTGCTTCCGACACGGAAACTGGTTAACACCTCATGGCTTGAAGGTCCAAGCTTGCTGTTGGTGGACGTGGTGCTTCCAGATCATATGGTTCAGAGGTGAGACATGGTCCTGCTCCCCTCAGTCAGTTCCTTGGACCCCAGAAGGTCAGCAAGGTTCCCTGTTGCAGTATCTGTAGCCATCTCTGGACTCCTGTGTCTGGGGCTTGCAGGCAGGGCTCGGACTGGCCCCTGTTGGGTCTGTGCAAGGAGGGGCAGCCTGAGGAGCCACTTCTGCCTATGGGGTTTGGATGTGTCCTCCATGCCCAGCCCTGCCACTGGCCCAGCCTGTGGCACAGGTGGGTGTTGCCTCCCGAATGGCCAGTGGCTGGCTTACTTCAGGGGCTGGAAAGCCACATTCACATGTGGCTTGCTGTGGGAAGATACAGAGATGTTCTAGCCTGGGTACGGTATGGTTACAGCTTTCTTAGAGCAGCTGGGGTGAAATTCGGCGTCCTCACCCAGGGACTGGTGCATGCTTTTCTCCAGACATCAGAAATACCAAACAGCAGCACACAAGGACATATTTTTCCTCTGCTGTGTTGCGACCCCATCCTGCGCCACTCATGCATAATCAGCTGCCCGGGATGTCTCCTCAGGGCTCCATCCCTGCTGCTGTTCCTCCAGTGTCTTGTCAGTTCAGGGCTTTGGGGTGCAAAAATCCTGGCGGTGCCACCACACGTACCCAGCGCAGGGGGAAGGTGAGGTTGCAGTCCTGGGACGGTATGGAGCGGTGTGGGAAAGCTGGAAAATGCACCTCGGTAAGACATGGAATGAAGAGAAGGAGCTTTGGTTGCACTTGTAGGAAGGAGAAAGGCTGGGGCCATCTCTAGAGTCCTACACAGAAGAAGAATGCTCAGTGGATGTCCTCCCAAGATGCAGAAGTGGGGCTGACGCAGAGCTGTGGGTGTGCATGTCTTGGAGGCGGTGGTGGGGGAAGGGGGCTGGGAGTGTGAAGGCAAGTGAAACATGAGGGTGTCGTGGTTTTGGTTTAGTTGGTGGGTGGGTTTTTTTTTTTTTCTGTGGTTTTTTGTTGTTGTTGTTGTTTTTTTGTTTTGTTTGCTTGTTTGATTGTTTTTGTGTGTTGTGTTTTTTTGTTTGTTTGTTTGTTTGTTTTTTTAGTGTGGTTGGACTCGATAATCTCAAAGGTCCCTTCCAACCACTAAGATTCTGTGATTCTGTGATTCTGTAATTTAGCAAAACCAGACCAACAGATGGCCCTTCCCCCCCCTCTTCCCCCCCACAAAAGAGGAGAGAGGAGGAGAAAGAGATAAGGAGATTCAGAAGTTTAGAATGAACTAAATTACTTTAATGAAGAATTAATATTAAAATAAAAATAAAGAAGAAAATAATGAAATAGATACAATATATACAGAACTGTATCAAGCTCCCAGGATGACAGTCACGTCACCGGCAGGCACTGGGGAAGTCCCAGACTGGACTCAGCGATGGATGGGAACTGGATTCCAGCTCTGGAGTCAGGAACACACGGATCGGGATCAAAGGCAGACGAACAGACAGAGTCCTCTTTGGACATCGGCCATTGAAGGAAGAGCTGACCCTTTGATCCCTCAGCCTTTATACTGAGCATGGGGCAGATGGGATGGAATACCCCAGTTGGTCAGGTTTGGGTCACCTCTCCTGTCCACTCCTCCCCACCGATGTGACCCCTCACGTTTTTTCCGTTTCCGACCCTGTAAGGGGCAAATAACGAAATTAGCTGACCTTGGTTGTTATAGCAGTAAGTATAAGCAAGGGCCTCCCTGCACACCATTCCTTGGCATGGAGCACAAACATTGGGCTTATCATTCTGAGAATGAGCAGTTTTCTCCACAATATGCCGTTAATTTCAGAGAGTTAGAGGAGGCCTAGCTAGGATGTAAAGTTACAGAACAGAAAATTGGTTCGGTTTTACTTCAAACCGGGACAGAGGGCACAGAGGGTGTCAGAGGAGGAATAAGTGGAAAGGGCTGAGGAATAGGACGAGTCTAAGGCACAGGTTAGTGAGGAATGTCCTTGCTGAGAATCCTTCAGTCCAGAGGACCCTGTAGTGCTAATCCATGGGCCAGGTGAAGGGACAAAGGTGGCCAGCAGCTGGCCACTGGCAAAAAGTCTATGGCATGCTCATCTGCAGGAGGTTTGTGTGTGGGATACTCCAAGGTGAGGAGGTGTCCTCCTGCTTCACGCAGATGGCATCCTCAGAAGAAACCTGTGTATGAACACAGACCTGCTAATGGGGGGTTATCCATGTGAATTAACTTCTGTTTGAGTGAGAACTGAGCAACAGAGACACAATCAGATCTATCTGACCCGAAGTGCTGAGCTCATGACAAATACTAGATCATGTGCTGGGTTCTTGAACGCTTCCAAGAAACCTGCAGGAGGGAGAAAGACATGTTCATTCAGATCAACTTTTGTTGTTTCCTTAAAAAAAAAAAAAAAATTAACTTTTTCATTTGGTCCCTCAAAAAAATCATGGGTTCCTGGGTTCCCCTGCATTGCTTCAGCTCTGCATTGACTGAGTCTGTGGAAATACAGCCAGAATCAACCCTGGGGTGGTTGTTCTTCAGTTTGTCTGTTTCTATTGGTGTTCCACACTTGAAGCCATCATCCTCCAGTTGTGATAGGGGTGATTACAATCTCACAAATACGGGATTAAAACTTAAAGTGCAAATAGCAGCAGGGAAGGGGGAGCTTTGAAAGGAAACTTCACAGTTTTGTGTGAATGATCCTGTCAATCAGAAATCACAGAAAAAGGCAAATGAAGATAAGCTTTCTGCTATGTACATGAAAGTCCTTCTGGATGTATGGATTGGCCTCACCTGCTGTAGATTGCCATCGCTATATGGACTTTTATAGGGCTATAGGACAGAATAAATCTGACTTCTGAGGACCTGTGCTCATTTACTGCAGCTTTGACTAATGATGCTTAAAAATTCCTGTGAGATGAGGGAGCATCCTTACACCAGAGAGGTGATCTGTTTTAGAATAATTTGGATTTAGAAACAGTTGGCTACAAATCCATCCATGAAGCAAACGCTTTTACTTACGTGCACTTTATTTGTTGTGAGATGATGATTCAATGCATCATTCCTCAGAAAAGGGGGGAAATGGGACACCCAGTTCCCACCTGCTCATTAGTGCGTGTTTCTTCAAGTGCCACCACTGGAATAAGGAGAGTTGGGGTTAACTGGCACAAAGACTTTTCTCTAACAAGCAAGTAACTTGCACTCAGCAGTTACAGCCCTCAGTTACTCTGCAAAATTTCGTTTTTAAGGAAAGCCTTGTTACATATTGATGAGTTTGGTTTTGGTTTTATAAAGCAAGCCCATTTTGATGTTCTCCAAGAACATCGGTGGTGAGCACAGACCCACTTACTGAGCATTTTGAGTGCTTAACAGCCCCGTGTAAATGGGTATTGCCCTCAAAACTGGCTGAACAAAGGATTTTTGAGTTCTATATTGCATCTACTTTTTGTCATACAGGCAAAAGCTCTTGAGCAGTAAATTTATTACTGCTAAAATGCCCATTGTTTCTTTTCCCAGGCAACTGAGTACTCAGCCATGGCATCATTAGCTGGTGGATTAGACGACATGAAGGCCAACATAACCAGCCCTAGTTCTGCAGATCTGGGAGCGAGCGTTCCTGGGCCTCAGTCGTACCCTATCGTCACAGGTAAGACGTTTCCCAGTGCCGACCAGCGATGTGAAGCGTGTGTGTGTTTGTGTGTGTGTGCACACCACAGGGTGATGCCCCTTATGGAGGAGTTGGGTCAGATGTGGAGTCGTTTGCTCAGAAAGTCTCTTTTTTAGTGTGATTTCGTATTGGCTCTGTCGAAAACCGGGTGCATGGCTTGGATATGTCAGTGGTGTTCGCTTGGAGCCGACAGGTGAAGCATCCGTCCCTCTGGTCCAGGAGGGGACGTGGGCCTCCACCCCAGACCCGCGTCCTGCATACCAACACGCAAACGAAAAGCAGAATGCTTGCCTCTGCTTTTGGACCTTTTCACTTGTTTTTCATAAAGGTGCCTGGCATGTTTGGCTGGATGGGGTTTTTATGACAGTTCAAATTAGACTGAATTTTCGATGTTTTTGATTCCTATGAATGCACGTGTTTTATACCATTTGTGGAACTGCAATTGTGCACTGGGGCTGAGCATTTAAATGAAAAACCAAGGTTGGTTTTTTTTCAAGGAATGCAGCATCATCTGCATTTGTTCAGCGGGAGTAGTGTGAGAGCTAAGGAACAGCTAGAATTTGGTAAATGCTTTGGGCACATAGTGATTTGGGACTGACCCCACCACTTGGAAGGAAGTTGTTGCCCAAATGGTAAAGAAAATGATGAAATTGTGTCCCAAAGTAATTGTGGGAATCCGAAAAAAAGGATTTTAAATTTTAAGGCCCTATGTTTCCTGTGTGTGTTACTTCTGTCCTTGTGTCTAACCTGTGCAGATTTCATCATTGAATTTTCTCTGTCTTGCCCAAGATTGGATTTACTTGTTTATTTTGTTGCTAAAGGGGAAGGTGATACTGTTTTTACTGTAGAATTATTGTATCTTGAAAGTGCTACAATCTCATCTAGCAGGAGAGCAGTTTGGAAAATCAATGTTGTTACAAAATTGTTTTGACCCACTGTGGCATCAGTCTTTGGCTACTATTGCCAAAAATTTAGGAATATTCAAAAGAAATTAGAGAGTTACATGAACTGTAAGGAAATCCATGTTTACCTTGAAGTGGAAAAGGAGAGACTTCTTGAAGTAAGTGTCTGGTACCAGGTGGGTGGTTTGAGCGGTAGATTCATAGGGAAGAAAGGTGTCTATGGTTGGATGGGTGGACAGAAGGAGGGACTTCTGGACATGTATGCCTTATAGAAGCAGAGAATGATAGAATTGACAAGGTTGGAAGGGACCTTTCAGATCATCGAGTCCAACCATCAACCCAACACTGACAAACCCACCACTGACCCATGTCCCTCAGCACCACGTCTGCCTGGCTTTTAAATACCTCCAGGGGTGGTGACTCCACCACTGCCCTGGGCAGTCTCTTCCCAGGCTTGAGAACCCTTTCCCTGAAGAAATTGTTCCCAATCTCCATCCTAAACCTCCCCTGTTGCAACTTGAGGCCATTTCCCCTTGTCCCATCTTCTGTTCCTTGGGAGAAGAGACCGACCCCCCCTGGCTACACCCTCCTTTCAGGGAGTTGCAGAGAGCGAGAAGGTCTCCCCTCAGCCTCCTTTTCTCCAGGCTGAACACCCCCAGCTCCCTCAGCTGCTCCTCTCAAGACCTGTGCTCCAGACCCCTCACCAGCTCAATTGCCTTTCTCTGGACACGCTCCAGCCCCTCAATGTCCCTCCTGTCGTGAGGGGCCCAAAACTGGACCCAGCCCTTGAGGTGGAGGAGATAGAGCATAGGTATAGATATGTTTATAAAATCATAGAATCATAGAATAGAAGGAATCTAAAAGGAATTTTAAAGAAGGAACATGAACCATTATGTTTTGGGGTCACAAACCACACATACAGCCCATTAAATTTAAAAAGAAATGACTCCTAAGGCAAATTGTTTTGTAATTGTTTGGTGCAGAGCTCCTTGCATTGTTCTTTGAAGCCTGAAGCACTGCTCATTGCAAAAGACCCAGGCTGCCTTGGCACATCACAGGTGTCCTCTTGCTCTTTGTTCATCTTCGGGGTGTTTACTCATCTGACAGGCTGCCCCAATGACAAGCCCGGTGCCCTCTTGGAGGTGCTTGTGCTCTGCTGATGGGTGGGAGCACCTCGGGTGCTGTGGGCATCACTACCTGAGGCTCTCCCACCCAGAATCATCAGCAGCTGACAGCATGGGATGGGAACTGATGGAAGCCATGTCTTGAGCTGCTTTATCAAGGAGTGAACGTCAGGAAGGCAAGACAACAGAGAAGCTGAGTGCTTGCTGTCTCCTGTCTTCTTCTAAAGATCAGCCAATCCAGATCTGCACTGGGTCAGAATTGGGGTCAGGCCAAAGCTGTTGTTTGATTTGACACATAAGGACAGGCTGAGAGAGTTGGCGGGGTTCAGCCTGGAGAAGAGAAGGCTCCGGGGGGACCTTAGGGCTTGGACTAGCAAGGACTCTTACTCTACCAATTCATTTCAGAGAAGTGATAGACACCTAGAAATTATGGAAACACCTGAGAGGGGCCTGGTAGGAAATGGGGCCCACACTCACAAAAAGATGTTGAAACCATTAGATCGTCTGAAGTGCATCTATACCAATGCATGCAGTATGAACAACAAACAAGGGGAGCTTGAAGCCATGATGCACCAGGAAAACTATGACATAGTGGCTATCACAGAAATGTGGTGGGATGCCTCACATGACTGGAGTGCCACAATCGAAGGCTACAAGCTCTTCAGGAGGGATAGACAGGAAAGGAGAGGTGGCGGAGTGGCTGTGTATGTTAGTGAATGCTATGAGAGCTCAGAAATTAAGTATAGTGATAACAGGGTCGAGAGTGTTTGGATTAGGATAAGGGCAAATAAAGGTGATATTGCTGTGGGAGTCTGCTATAGACCTCCCAACCAAAGCAGTGAGGTGGATGAAGCCTTCTATAAGCAACTGGGAGAAATATCTCAGTCATTTACCACTGTTCTTGTGGGGGACTTTAACCTCCCTGATATCTGCTGGGAATACAACATGGCAGACAGGGAACAATCCAGGAGGTTCCTGGAATGTGTGGAGGATAACTTCCTCATGCAGCTGGTAAGTGAGCCGACCAGGGAAAGTGCCCTCCTAGACCTGCTCCTTGTGAACAGGGAAGAACTTGTGGGGGAAGTAAAGGTTGGAGGCTGTCTAGGGCACAGTGATCATGAGATGATTGAGTTCTCTATCCTTGGAGAAACAAGGAGAAGGGTTACCAAAACTGCCACCTTAGACTTCCAGAGGGCAAACTTTGACCTGTTCAGAAGACTCCTAGACAAAATCCCTCGGGAGGATGCCCTTAAGGATACGGGAGTCCAGGAAGGATGGACGTACTTCAAGAAAGAAGTCTTAAAAGCACAGGATCAGGCTGTCCCCGTGTGCCCAAAAACAAGTAGGCGGGGTAGAAGGCCAGCCTGGCTGAATAGGGATCTCTTGCTGGATGTCAAAAACAAAAGGAGAGTCTACAACCTTTGGAAGAGGGGGCAGGCCTCTCACGAAAACTATAAAGAGGTAGTGAAGCTATGCAGGGAGAAAATTAGGAGAGCCAAAGCGCAGCTAGAGCTCAACCTAGCTACAGCTGTTAAGGATAATAAAAAATGTTTCTATAAATTCATTAACAACAAAAGGAGGATTAGGGAAAATCTCCCTCCTTTATTGGATGCAGAGGGAAACATAGTCACCAAGGACGAGGAAAAGGCTGAGGTGCTCAACGCCTACTTTGCGTCAGTCTTTAGCAATGGAACTAGCTGTTCCCTGGACACCCAGCCTCATGAGCTAGGAGACAGGGAGGGGAAGCAGAACGAGGGCATCACAATTAAAGAGGAAGAGATCAGTGACCTGCTACACCGTTTGGATGCACACAAGTCTATGGGACCGGATGGGTTACACCCAAGAGTGCTGAAAGAGTTGGCAGACGTGCTCGCCAAACCGCTTTCCATCATTTACAGGAAGTCATGGCTAACTGGGGAGGTCCCAATGGACTGGAGGGTGGCAAATGTAACACCCATCTACAAGAAAGGCAAAAAGGAGGATCCAGGAAACTATAGACCTGTCAGTCTAACCTCGATACCAGGGAAGGTCATGGAGCAGGTCATCTTGAGTGCCATCAAAACCCACATAATGGGCAACCAGGGGATCAGGCCTAGTCAGCATGGGTTTAGACGAACCTGATCTCCTTCTATGACAAAATAACCAGATTATTGGACGAGGGAAAGGCTGTTGATATTGTATACCTGGACTTTAGAAAAGCATTCGATACTGTCCCCCATACAATTCTTGTGGAAAAACTGGCTTCACACGGCCTGGATGAGCATACGATCCGCTGGGTCAAGCAATGGCTGACTGGAAGGTCCCAAAGAGTGGTGCTCAATGGATTTAAATCCAGCTGGCGGCCGGTCACGAGTGGTGTGCCTCAGGGCTCAGTGTTAGGACCATTTCTGTTTAATGTCTTTATTCACGATCTTGACAAGGACATAGGGTGTATCATCAGCAAGTTCGCAGATGACACCAAGCTAAGCAGGAGTGTCGATTCCCAGGAGGATAGGGAAGCTCTACGGAGAGACCTAGATAGATTGGAGCATTGGGCCAAAATCAATGGCATGAGTTTCAACAAGGGCAAGTGCCAGGTTCTGCACTTGGGCCACAACAACCCCAAGCAGCGCTACAGGCTTGGGGAAGTGTGGCTGGAAAGCTGCCTGGAAGAAAGAGACCTGGGGGTTCTAATTGACAAGCGGCTGAACATGAGCCGGCAGTGTGCCCAGGTGGCCAAGAAAGCCAACGGCATCCTGGCTTGTATTAGAAATAGCGTGACCAGCAGAAGTAGGGAGGTGATTGTGCCCCTGTACTCAGCACTGGTGAGGCCACACCTGGAGTATTGTGTCCAGTTTTGGGCACCTCAATACAAGAGAGATGTCGAGGTGCTGGAGCGAGTGCAGAGGAGGGCAATGAAGCTGGTGAAGGGCCTGGAAAACAAATCCTATGAAGAGCGGTTGAAGGAGCTGGGACTGTTTAGTATGAGGAAGGGGAGGCTGAGGGGAGACCTCATCACTCTCTACAACTACTTGAAAGGACACTGTAGAGAGGTTGGTGCTGGTCTCTTTGCACGGGTAATTAATGACAGAATGAGAGGGAATGGCTTCAAGCTCCAACAGGGTAGGTTTAGACTGAACATTAGGAAAGAATTTTTCACAGAAAGAGTGGTCGGGCATTGGAATAGGCTGCCCAGGGAGGTGGTTGAGTCACCATCCCTGGATGTATTTAAGAGACGTTTAGATGTGGTGTTGGGGGATATGATATAGGAGAGAACTTTGTAGAGTAGGGTAGATGGTTGGACTTGATGATCCCAAGGGTCGTTTCCAACCTGGATGATTCTATGATTCTATGATTCTTCCAGTCCCTGAAGGGGCTCCAGGAAAGCTGGGGAGGGACTCTTGATGAGGGAGGGGAGCCATAGGAGGAGGGGGAAGGGTTTGACACTGAAAGAGGGGAGATGGAGATGAGATCTGGGGGAGAACTTCTTTGCTGTGAGGGTGGTGAGAGCCTGGCCCAGGTTGCCCCGAGAAGCTGTGGCTGCCCCATCCCTGGAGGGGTTCAAGGCCAGGTTGGAGGGGGCTTGGAGCAACGTGGTCTGGTGGGAGGTGTCCCTGCCCAGGGCAGGGGGTGGCACTGGGGGGGCTTTAAGGTCCCTTCCAACCCAAACCATTCTATGATTCTGTGGTTCAGCAGCACTTGTTCTTTTACGCTGGTTTAAGCACTTCTTGTGCTTCTTGGGTTACTCCTTCTGTAGAGTGTGGTGGGCTATCATGTTTGTTAGAGCAAAACTGGCTGCAGATGTGATGCTGCAGAGCTTGCTACAGATTTCGTGTGGGTTCTCCCTGTGACATTACGTACACTTGAACAAAAGTTCCAAATATTAAATTTACTAGTTCTCATCAAAAACGCGGAGCAGACTTTATGACTATCAAGCCTAGAAAAAACCTGCCATCGGTCTTAAATGTGGCAGGGTGTGAGGTATAACAGAACACGTTTTACAAGGCAGTAGGTATTTATATCTTTAATTTGATATTGCTGTAGAGTTTTCTAACACCTGCATTCATAAAACTGAGATTTATACAAGCATATCAAAACCTTTTTAAAACCCATGCCTTTTGATGTATTTTTGGAGAGGACTGTCTGACTGCTATCCTCCTTTTTCCCTTCCTAACACCCATAGCAATCGTTTACTGCTGCTCATGCTCTGGGAGTGCCCAGAAGCCCCCAGTGTAATCTGAGTCCTATTGTTGGGGACATACCATATGCCTGAGCCGTGCTTTCTGCCCGAGGCTTTCCTTTGGAACTGACGGGACGTGCAGACTGTCTGGGGCAGCAGGATTTAAGCAGAAGCCATATTTTGTAATGTGTAAGATATCTAAGTTATGGTGCAGTTGGTGATGCATTTCTTGCCACAGTTCTGGACAGACTTCTCCATTTTCTCCCAAGAAGTAACTCACTTTTTCAGTCACACCTCTTTTCCCACCCATTTCCTTGGTGGGACAAGGGATTTGGAAAAGGAGATGTATGTAGTCATCCTTTTTCACTTAGTAAGCAAAAGCTGCATATTGCTATGGGCCTTTCATCTGTAGTAGATATCACTGAAAATTACAAGGAACTGGGCAACAGAGCGGTGCCTGTGAGTACGAGGTCCAACGGATGTTTCCCAGCACATCACGTACTCTGCCTTCTGGGAATGTTTTTGTTGTCTGTGGTCTGACCGAAGCTATGGTGAAATTCAGTGTTTCATTGTTCCTAGGCTGGGGCCGGGGTGGGTGGTTGGGTTTAGGTGGCAGATAAGGCAGGGAACACCCAGAAGAAGGTTAGGTTTGTGTCAACCCCGCTTTGGTGGTCAGGAACTGACTCATGAGAGAAGTCCTGCCAGAGCCAGGACCTGGACCTCAGCCCCTTGTGTGACAGGCAAGAGCCCAAGACTTGCAGATCCGTGGTGGCATGTCTCCTGTGAACTGCTCCTTGTTGGAGAGGGAATGGCCAACTTGAACTCCAGTCTTTTCTTGAGATTCAGAAAGTTTAATTTCTTCACCCCTTTTTTGTATGTTTCCACTCTTCCTGGTTCTAGGCAGGCCCTCTTGTGATGTGCCCAAGCAGGAGACTGAAAGCCTCGGGGGACAATGTGTTTCGGTCATGCTACCTAGTGTGTTTTCGGCTGTAAAAGTGAGGGGTGGCTGTATAAAGCTCCACAGAATGTCCAAAGTCTGTGTCTGGTGGTGCTAATGGCTTGAGAGGTTGAACTCATGTCTCAGCTGACAATCTAGGTTATAAACACTTTGGAACAGCTTCACTGTCATGAGACCAAGAGCTGCTTGAAACACTGGCACGTGAGTTGTAGCATCCAGTGGAACCTGTTGGTGGGAAATGTTGTCTGTATCAGGAACTCTTCTGGTGCATGTGAAGAAGAGCTGTGAATGTGTGATTGCATGAAGCTTCAACAGAGAAAGGGTTTATTGGTGAGAGCAGGGCTGAAAAGACGCATTTCTGGGGGTAAGGAAATTGAAATACAACATACAGGGGTTTGAGCTAAGAACACTAATGTCCTTCTGATAGCTGGTGTCTGCCGTTCGAGCTTAATCCATTTTTATGGAAAAGTCTGGAGACATTTTCATAAGAGAAAGTCTGGAGACTTTCTGGGCTGCCATTTTTGAAGAGACCTAAGTCTAGTTCATTTTGTCAGTCTTAAGTCTGTAAGACAGATCGTGAAAGCACTTAGTGCAAATAAAGCTGAGAACAGAGGTCCTAAGTGAATTATGATCACAGTCTTTCATTGTTTGTGTTGCTGGGATGTGGTGTGGGCAGCAAAGCAGTGTTGAGGGTGGAAAAGCAAAAGATCCTCTGTGATCTGTTGGTAGAAAATGCAAGATTTCTATTTCCTAGCAAGCTGGTAGATCAAAACATTTGGGATACTTTCTGAAGATGGGAGGATTGCTTAAACATTGGCATTCGTGCCAGCACTTGCTGCTAGATTATGTGTAAGGAAAAATTTAGCGATGGTTCTCAGCACCGCTTCATCTGCCAACTCCGTTGTGTTATGGACCACCAGCCAAACCTCTGATTAGAGAACCGCTCGATTTATCTCCATCGTTTCTATGCCACATTAAATATTAAGTTTTTAAAAAAACCACCACCCTTCCCTTAGTGCTTGCTGCCACGGTCCATAACTGCTCTCCCCATTTACAAGCCAATGACATGTGCCCAGCTCATTACTGCTGTTGTCAGCAGTTTCCAAGCAGCCGGTGATTGTTACTAATTACCTGCAGATGCATTTTCCCTGCTCCAGCTTGCTGATTCCAGTGCGGTGGGTATCGCTGTAAGAGGACAGAGTCGTGCTAAGCTGAAACCTCAGCGTGTCTCTGCAGATGGATGGAAACACCAGCAGCGCTGGGATGCAGGGTTAGGTCACATTAGCAGAGCCTGGAGTGACCATCAGCCTCACCTGAGTGAGAGGACCCCCTTCCACTGCAGTGGGGTCTGATGTGAACTCCATGTCATGCTGTTGAACGAAGGAGTGCAGAACAAAACATTGGCAGTGGACTTTGGTTTTGTTCTGGCAGATGTTGGAGTCAGGGAGCCTGGTCTCAGAATCATAGAATCATAGAATTGTAGAATCGCTATGGTTGGAAGGGACCTTTCAGATCATCGAGTCCAACCATCAATCCAGCACTGACAAACCCACCACTGACCCATGTCCCTCAGCACCACGTCTGCCCAGCTTTTAAGTCCCTCCAGGGGTGGTGACTCCACCACTGCCCTGGGCAGCCTCTTCCCAGGCTTCACAACCCTTTCAGGGAAGACATTTTTCCCAATATCCATCTTAAACTTCCCCTGGTGCAACTTGAGGCTGTTTCCTCTTGCCCCATTGCCTGTTCCTTGGGAGAAGAGACTGACCCCCCCATCTACACCCTCCTTTCAGGGAGTTGTAGAGAGCGAGAAGGTCTCCCCTGAGTCTTCTCCCATGCTGGGACATCTCCATCTCCCTTTGCTCGCCTGCTTTTCCTGGTCACAGCCAGGGCTGTCTTGGATGCATTGACTTCCATCCTGATGAATGTGTCCTGAAGCTGTATGGATGTGACTGCAGGATGTTTCACAGCTTACACACCCGTGCAGGGACAGAAGAGACTCTGCCATGTATGGACAGGAGATTCCTGATCCTCCACACCCAGCCTTGTAACCACACCACGGAATGAGCGTCTCTTTATGTGCTCCTTCATGGAGTCAGCCTTGGAGACCACAGTCCTGTAGACCCAAATGTGCTGGCTTTCCTGCATGTTTTGTGTGCATATCAGAGAGGTGAGAAGAAGCAGAACAAAACCAGGAGCACAGTCTGTTCATCGTCTGGAGGGTTGGGGAAGGAGAGACATTCTCAGTGGCAGTCAGGATGTCTGCTCTGGCTTGCATTGGTGGACTTGGCCACCAGACATGACTGATCCCAGACTTCAGGCTGAACTGAAGGTGGAGCAAGTGGGGTTGATGGATCTGGCTGAACAGACTCCTCCACTCCTGGGAAGACCAGCAACACCTTAGATGAAGTGTATGATGCCAGGTAGTTATTTCTTCATAGGTGGCACTTCTCTGTGGCTAATGCAGGTAACAGGGATATGCTTAACCTTCCATATTCCTGCATATTTTGTCAAATTTTTTGTAGTTAGGAAATGAAAGCACTAAAATGGGATAAATACATGTCAAAAGACAAGCCTTTCCTTGCTGCTGTTCTGCTGTAATGTACCATCCTCAGCTGGCCTCTCTCAGCATGTTTGTCCTTAGGAGTGCTCAGTCCACAGGAGAAGTCTGTTGCCTGATGCTTCATCCCACTTTGTTCATCCCATCATGCCATGACTGCAGTTTATGAGCCACCATTTTGCTGTGTTTTGTTGAACAGAAGATATTGTTGGTCACTTCTGAAGCCAGGCATGAGACGGTGTCAAGGTCATCCCCAAGCAGTTCAGTGTCTGCAGCTGGTGTGGATTCTGATGCCTTCAACAGCAAGGAGGAAAAGAGCCGCTCCTCTAGAATCCCAGGGTGATCTCTTGCCAGGATTAAACACTGGTCGTATTTGGCTCAATGCAATCTGAACAAACTTCTTGGTCTTTAATAAGAAAACAAGTGGCATGTAGGATGCAGATCACCTCCAGAAGAATGGCAACAGATCCTTCTAAAGCTATGGATGGAGGATTCATCTGAACAACCCAAGATGCCAGCTGTTGCTTGGGGTAGTCTGGAGATGCCTTCCCCTCTCCACAGACTAGAGTTTAGGCATTCAGTTAGGACTAGAGATCTTGCAACACACTTGGTTGTGATACTCCTGATCAAAGGGTGCTCTGAGCTTCAGTCTCCAGCTGACTTCTGACTGGGAAGGGTCGAACACTTTTTGAGCTGATGCTGAGGAGGGCTCACGTGCAAGTGACAGGACCAGCAGATGCAGACCACATCGAATTAAGTTCTGACCATCTCCAAGGCAAACTGCTTTAGGTGACCCTGCTCTGAGCAAGAGCTGGACTAGATGGACTCCAGAGCTGCTTTCTCACCTCAGCTACTCGGTGTTTCCGTGGTAGGCGCAGTGCTTCCATGTTGCTGGGTAGGAGTCTTTGTGTCTCTGGAAGGATTGTGCCCAGTTCATGGAGGATGAAGGTACCACTGGTACCTTCTGAGGGTCTGCCTGTTTTGGGATGTGCTGGAAAGTGGGGTAGGTGGGGGCAGAAGCTTTCTCATCTATTTATTTTGCTCTGTCTGTACATACGTTTAAAGGAACATTCTTTAAATACAACAGAACGTGGAAGAAAAAGACGGATGTTTTGCTTTCCCTTGTTTGTTTTGTGCGGTTCTGTTTTTTTTTCCCTTTTCCTTTTTTGTTTTTTGATCCTTCCTCATCTCTGGCTCTCAGCCCATTCAGCAAAGATATGAGCCCTCAAAAGGTTACCCTGGGATTCTTAACCTGACCTAAGCTCTCCAATGAACGCTGTGAGGGCTGCGGGCCTCTGGAGAAGAGGGGACATAGGGGCTGTCTAAATAGCTTGGAATCTGGCCTATTTCTTTTTATGGCTTTGGGAATGAGGTATCTTAGGGGTACACCAGAGAAATCAAGAGTCAATGTGGATAGGCAAGATGGGAAACAGTCATGGGCTGAAGCCTTTGGTGAAAGTCCAGGTGGACCCCGAAGGAAATATTGTCTTCTTCACCATGTCTTGGCTGGACTCTGAGTGCTCGTCCCACATCAGAACTGAGTCACTGCCTCTTTCCAGGGTTTCCTTCTCTTTGCTATTGCCAAGCTGAAGGCAGAAGTTTAACTGAT
This sequence comes from Numenius arquata, assembly GCF_964106895.1. Classification (NCBI taxonomy): domain Eukaryota; kingdom Metazoa; phylum Chordata; class Aves; order Charadriiformes; family Scolopacidae; genus Numenius; species Numenius arquata. The sequence goes on along the minus strand of NC_133616.1, from coordinate 85,114,017 downwards.
AAACGGCGCTCTTCCTTCTTCAACACTGGTGTGCTCTCTGGGACCAGTTATTTGATATGCCCTTTATGACCCATTTTTGATGATGATCTGTGACAACTAAGTGCTAATTGTGTCAAATGAAAACAATAAAGTGAAACTTAGAAGCAGAAAGAAAGCTCCAAATACATGCCTTTGAGGAGTACATAGTGAAATAGGATTTTTCACTCTTGCTTGCACACCTGATGTTCACAGGGAAGACAACTCTTATTCTAGAGATGCAAAAATGTGGTACAGGGTCAATATTTCATTAACGTAAAGTGTGAAAGTCCCTTTATTAATGCTGGGAAATACATTGTGAAATCTCCTGGTGGTGATTCCTGGGCGGGAAAGAGAATATTTATTTTAATTTGTATATTGCTGTAGAAGAAAAAAAAAATTCAACCCAATCCCCTTGTATGTAGTTGATCCTGCAATTGTAGTTTGTTTATTGTTGTGAATTTAGATCTAACCCTGGTCTTGCTGACTGCAATGGTAGAGCCTGGTTTCATTAGGAAACGCCTTAAATGAATTTGCTATTTTGCAGTGGAACCCTTTTCACTATTTTCTCACCATTTAGGAGGTCAGTGGCTGGTCGTGCCTATAGCAAGATCTCCAGGTGGAAAGGAGAAAGTACGGGCAGAAGGTGACCTATCACAGAATCACAGAATTGTAGAGGGTGGCAGGGACCTTTGGAAATCATCCAGTCCTACCCCCTGCCAGAACAGGGTCACCCAGAGCAGGTTGCACAGGAATGCGTCCAGGTAGGTTTGAATATCTCCAGAGAAGAAATCCCATTATCTCATGAATTTTTGGATGTAAAGTTAGGGTTCCTCATCAGAGGGTGCCTGTTTCTTTCACATGACCATGGAGGGAACGAGGAGTACTTAGCTTGGGTGGGATGGACCTGCCCTGCAGAGGGGAAGGAGGGTCACATGAATGTCCTGGAGGGAATTGTTATCCAGCTGAAATATATATTGCTGAAATATATATAGATAACAATATATATATTGGTAAGTGATAGTTTTACAGCTGTTTTTGGTACCTAAATGAAAGGCTTTCAATTGTTTTGATTTCAAATTAAAAAAATATTTGCAGAATTTTAATGAAAAGTAATTTGAAGGAGAACAATTTCTATATCCCCTTCCAACACTCTAAAATAAAGAGTAATTAAATATTTTCACAATTCCTTCTTCCCTATTTTTTCCCTTCCCCCATGCCTTTTCTTTTTCCCCTAAAATCAACACAGCTTTGAAGAAAGTAAAGAAAAGGTTTAGTTTTGTTGAAATTACATTTTCTTCTGAAAAAATGTTTTGAATTTTTGTGCTGGCCAATTGTAATAGCAATAATGAAAAGTCTTCTTCTGAGGCCATTTTGTTTTGGTCATATAATCTGTCTCTATGTGGAAATGTTGATCAGTGTTCAAACATTATCACCAAATTATACTTTAATTTCTGTGGGACTGTTTTGAAGTGCAAATCGGTGTTGGTGGATGGTTTCTAGTGCAGCATAATGCTAGATTTACAGCTTAGTCTGTACGTTCAATAGATAAAAGTGCAGATGCATTTTCCAATAATCTATTCGTCACTCCCAATAGGGCCTGTCATGTTAAAGACTTGAAAAAAGGCCACATAAACTCCTGTGGAAAGGCAGCCAATCTGAAAAACAAAAGTGTCATTTTTAATGACAGGACAGAGTCTAACTGAAACACTGTTGAATTTTTTCCATTTTTATGAATTCTTATCTTGCCATTAAAAGAGAACAAGCGCATTTGAGAAAGCAAACGAGGCCACTTGTACCCCACTAAGACCCAGGCTATTAACTGCCTCTTTTGATGATGTACAGCCTGACTCTGCTGGGAGTTTGGCTGTGGATTTAAATGTTGAATTTAACTATGGTAAACATGTTTTGGTGCAAAGCATGTATAATAACAATTTGCATTTACATAGCATCTTTTACTTAAGGATTTTGCAATCTCTAATTAATTAAATCTGTTTCCCCCTGCCCCCGATACCGCTGTGGTATGGATAATAAATACAATTTTAAATGGAACAGCCACGGTAGGAGGATTAAGACAAGAGGGTTATGGTGCGCCTGCGCTGGTCTTGATTGTGGTGGGGCTGGGGCTTGTTCTGCAGACACCCTGAGCAGCCTCCTCCATGCCCACCCTAAGCCAAAACCCCCTGACAAAGGACTGGGCATCCAACGACTCCACATGAACATGTGGAAAATGCCCGGCCGATTCAGCAGTGATGACTCCCCGCAGTGTCCAGGTCCTGGGGACGCTGGCCCATGCCATTCCACTGCTGCAGGGCTGGCTTCAGGGCATCAACAGATGATTTGGTCCACAGACGGTGTTTATCGCTGCCAGAGAAATGCTGTAAATCTGTCGTAGATCTCCAAATTGGAAATAAAAAAGAAAAAAAATAGAAAGGAAAACACTCCAGTTAGCATAAATGCTTCCTAAATTGCTTTTTTTGGCCTGCAACACTAGCAAAACATCTGAGAGTGTCTGTGCAAGCCTCCAAAATGTTATTTCCAGGTGGGTAGGGGGACAAATTGGCATCTGTGTGTATACACGGCACAAAAATAGTGTATTGGCTGTCCAAGTCAGGCTACAGATGTCGTTTCTAGGGCAAGGTAATTGATTTGGTGACTGTGGTTGAAGGCATCTCCAAGCTCCCTACACGGCTGATGATAGGTGGCCTTAGTTGACCAAATATGAGTTAATTCTCACCTGATACTTCACCATTTGGGAGATTCTGTGTATTTACAGAGGGGACAATGAGTTGTCAGACCGGCAGTTTGGGAAATGAGTAGAAGGAATGGTCAAACAGAGACAATTCGAGGGCTGTGTGCTCCACTGGGCAGTGGGCAGCGTGCCACGGGGATGTCTGCCATCATCTTGCGCCGTCATACCAGCACCTAGAAATGGGAATGTGCCTTTTTTTAACAAAAAACGTGGGAGGACTCGCGAAAGAAAAACTGCGGTGTGAAGTGTGCCACGCTGGATGGGCACAAAGGCTGGTGGGCTTGGAGGGGATGGGCTCCTCGGCTTCATGCCATGGTCTCCAGGAGGCCAGCAGAGACGGCATGGGGGTAGAGCGGGGACCATGGAGAGCTGGTGCTGGTGGAGCTCCAACAACTGCATGCCACCAACAGCTCCTTGCTGTTCCCAGCTGGGATCTGGCAGAAGTGCTGAGCCAGGGGAGAGAAAGCGAAAGGATCCAGGTGTTTTAATGGTGTTGCAGCACCTTTTGGGAGAAGGGCAACATCTTCTGTCGCAGAATAGGAAGGAAAGCTCTTGCTTATTTTCCCCACTATCTTCTTCGAGAGAACTTCTCCTGCAGTTCTGGCCCTGGAAAATGCTGTGTTATCTATGCATAGAGATTTTACAAACCCATTTGGGGCTTTTTTTTTTTTTTTTGTAATGGACCATTGTTTCTTTTTGACATTGTATTCCATCAGGCCCCAAATGTGTGAATTTCAGGTTTTGATGTCATTTCTCATGAGCTGTAAATGAAAAAAGAAAAAAAAATGAAAATGCGAAAAGCAAAATGCAGTAGAAAAAAAAGAAAATGTCAATGGCATTTCTTCAAAATATGAGTTGCCTGGTTTTGAGCTGCTTGATGAAACTGGCAGATCCACCATCAGTGAGGAATATCGCTTGTGGAAATCCCGTGAGAATCCGCAGGGACAGGGACTGCCTGCGCTGCCATGGACTTGACACCTGGCTTGGGATTTTCACACAGACGTTGCTGAAAAGTGAATTCAGTGAGGACATGAAAGGAGTATTGGGGTCCCACTGGAGTTTTCCTTCTTTTCATCGTACATTCTTTGCAACAATCTAAATTCCTTCAGCTCAGCCCTGTGATGACACTGTACCTTTTTTGAGTGTTAACTCCTAAAAAAGGCTTGTGCAGCAGCAATACCCCTGTAAAGAGGGGACATGTGTGGGTTATCCCCTCCCCAGCAGGTTTCATTTCTGGCAATTGTGGGTCCAGACCTGGTGGTCTCCCCAGATGGGAGCATCCTCTGTGGGAAGGCTGGTCCTGGACCTTTCGGGCTTGTGGAGCTGCAGGAGGGCAGCGGGTTTGGAAGAGCATGGTGGGAAGCCAGACGATGCTGCAATAATTGCAAAGTCCGTAAGAGGCGTGGGATATTGGGAGATGTGGATGAGACTCCCTTTGCCAGCAAATCTGTGTTTTGTTGCTAAACAGAGGGCTTGATTTTGCTCCTTTTGTCCTTGCTAATATGATAATCAAGGTGGAATATGGACACAAACTGTTCCCAGGTGCTGATGTAGCCTTGAACAGGTCTGGAAGCTGTTCCCACAGTCCTGAGCTGCCTTCACCAGACAGTACAGGCAGACTCAAATGTCTCCAAGTCTGGCTTGGTCCCATGCTGGCGCAGGGACAGCCAGGCTGGCAGTTTAGGTGCTGGATTCCGACAAAACGTGACCTGATCTTACCAAGCCAGGGCTTCCCCCAGCCCACAGGAGAATTTCAGTGTAAAAATTTTTCCTGATATCCATCCTAAACCTCCCCTGGCGCAACTTGAGGCTGTTTCCTCTTGTCCCATCGCCTGTTCCTTGGGAGAAGAGACCGACTCCCCCTGGCTACACCCTCCCTTCAGGGAGTTGTAGAGAGCGAGAAGGTCTCCCCTCAGCCTCCTTTTCTCCAGGCTGAACACCCCCAGCTCCCTCAGCCACTCCTCTCAAGACTTGTGCTCCAGACCCCTCACCAGCTCCATTGCCCTTCTCTGGACACGCTCCAGCACCTTGGTGTCTGTCTTGTGGTGAGGTGCCCATAACTGGACCCAGCCCTCGAGGTGAGGCCTCCCCAGTGCCCAGTACAGAGGGATGGTCACTGCCTCAATCCTGCTGGCCACACTGTTCCTGACACAGGCCAGGATGCTGTTGGCCTCCTTGGCCACCTGGGCACGCTGCTAGCTCATCTTCAGCCGCTGTTGACCAACACCCCCAGGTCCTTTTCCAACGGGCAGCTCTGTGTGCAGATGGACTCCAGAAGGATGGACTCCCTCTGGATGGACAATGGACTCTGCAGTCAAATGCTTGCACAGTGACCTCAACGTGGCCAAGCGCGGTGCCTGCCCCGGTCCATGGGAGGTGCAGGGCTCTGTGGTGGCCTCTGGCTGCAGGGATGCATGGGACCACGGGAGGTGCATCAGGTCCTGGGGAGGTGTGAAGAGGTGGGATCACCACCTCATGGCTCATCTCACCCTTGTCCAGTGTAGAAGGGTTCATTGCTGCTTAACAGGCTCAGGGATGCCGCAGGCTGCGTTGGGCGGCTCGTTGCTCAGCAGACAAATTTTGCCCATACTCTGTCCATTCCCCACCTGCAGGTCTCATCAGCCCAGGTTTTAATGGGAGAAGCTCTTAAGTTCTTAATACATGAGTGGGATATTGGTGGGGCCTTCTGTGACGTGGATAAAGTAGCTCAGTGACTCTCCATGGGGGTGTTACAAATGTTGGATGGCTTTGGTACTGCAGCAGTGGTGAAGTGGACTCGTCAGTGCCTTTGAGCATGGTGTGGACTCAATAACACCTCAGCTGCTTGAGGTGATGGTGGCTGAGGAGCAGGGGGTGGCCCTGACAGGGACCCCTGCACTGTGGCCTCTCCTACCCTTCATCCCTGATCCACCACCTGCACTGGGCTCATCCCCTGAGTCCCATCTCCCTTCATCTGCAGCTCCTGGAAATGGACCCATCAGCTGTCCCAGCCTCCCCAGCAGCTCAGCTTCCCACCATGGCCGGCCTGTGGAGGGCAGTGATGCCTGTCCCCAGGCTTGCCCCTTGCACCCGGCACCTCGGCAGCACCAGGGCAGTGGGGACCTGGTGGGATGTATAGGGGTGGGGAGGCAACCTGGCATTCGGTTCCCCCCCCAGGACACAGTTCTGGTCTCTCCTTCCCCCGTGGACCCCTCAGGCTGGTAGGGATGCCTCCAGCTTTGCTCAGCATCAACCCCCCTGCAGAGGGCGGCTCGGCTCCTGTCATCAAAAGCACTGTCCTGAAGGGACTCCTTTCTCTGACCTTTGTAATTATTCCTGTCCAATCTTTCTTCATGTTTTCTTTTAATTATTTTTCCCTTTCTTCTCTCCCTATCTTTTTTCCCCCCCTAAAACTCCACCACTCCTCTCCAGTGTATTAAGGATGTGAATGAAATTGATGGCTGGAATGTCTCAAGTCTTTATGATGATGAATGACTTTCACTGCCAAAGCTTTTATTGTCTGTGATTTGGGAAGAAGGGGAGCTGATTTATCGTGGCTGACTGTCATGCCATTTAATACAGTTATAAATCCTGACGCCATGACGGGCACCGTGGGCTAGGGACCTCCTCTGGCCACTCTCCCCCTTTTTTCCTCCCTACTTATTGTCCTCAGCTGTGGTCCTTGGAGGGGAATGGGCAGGGGGAGGTTTGCACCAGAAGGTCCCAGGCTGAAGGTGACAGCCGAGGGCTGGGCAAGCCCTGAGCATCTCACCGGGGGCTCTTGGGGCTAGTGGAGATGCCCCACAGCCCAGCCCAGGCACCACCACAGCATCCCATGGTGCTGGTGCCGCGCTGGTGGGGATGCTCTGGTCCTGCTTGCAGGCAGTGGAAGGGAAATCTTCCACTGTGGCTTGGGAGCAAAATCCCATCATCTGCTTTTTGCGTGCAGGAGCCCTCACAAAGACGTGTTGGTTAATGTCTAGATGTTCTAATTGCTTTTTTTGCTGAGTTTTAGTGATCCCACTGTAACGAGATGGGGCACCTACAGTTTTTGCAGGCAGGAGTAGTGTGGTGCTGCCTCCTACGGCTGATGCTGCTGTCATTTGGCAAAACTTTTCTGTCCCTGGGTGTCAGGGAGGGACCACCAGCCGGTGCCAGGGTCCAGCCAGAGCTGGCTCATTGCCTCCATGGCTACTTGGCCGAGTGCAGCCCATGGATTCCAGACAAACTGGTGTCCCCCCAAATGGTGGTGTTGCCATTGGGGCAAGGGTGGCTGCCCAGTTTGGCCAGAAGAAGTGGCTGAGGTGGTTCTTGACACTTTCCATGAAGTAATCCATACATTTGTTAGTTTCTAAATGACCTGGTGCATCCGTTGAGCGATACATTTAACCACATTGTGGGAAATGCCACCTATGCACCAGGCAGGAAAGAGACAGGGCTTAGAAAGAGGAACTTAGTCCTGCTGGTTCACAGGGCAGATGGAAAATGCAATTTTGCCTTAACATGGTTTCAAAGGAGGTGTTACAGGTTCTCTCCACCAAAGAAAACGAAATATTTTGATCTTGGGAATTAAAAATATTTTGATAGAAAAATACTGAAACACAAATAATCTTCTAGCATTTCCAAAGCTTCACTTTTCCCATCACATAGAATCCAGGTAAAATGCCTGATTTCAGCTTTCATCTTATTCCAGGATAAAAATAACATTATTGAAATACCAAAAAAATCACACTTGGACTGTCGATCTGGACTTCGTTGAGCCCTTAATTACAATGTTAAAATCTAGGGTGTAAATATTTTTCCTGTGAGGAGCAGAAAACTGCTGATGACATTAGCAATGATCCTTAGATTGGAAACGTCTCCATCTCAGATTAATTCCAGATGCAGATCATAAATATTGATTCTTGCGAGATGGAAGATTTCAGCATGGGTTTAATGTCTCCACAAAAGAGACCAGTGGAAGCTGTTGGCTTTCTTTTTTTTCCCTCTCTGTGCTTATCTCGTAAGCTGAATAGCTGATTGCCAATATCCTCCCGTCTTTCCGATTTGGGGTGATGCTGGCCTATGTCAATGCTCCTGTGGCTGCCTTGCACTGGGAGGTGTCTGTCTGCACTGGAATGGGTGGGATGGCGAAGACCTGGCTCGTCTGGCTTCTCACTGAGCTTTGGCAGCCCCTGGTGCCCCGCTGCCACCGGGCGCTGCTGGCCATTGGGTGCCCTGTACCTGGATGGACACACCGTGGCACCGGGGGCGATGTCACCCCTGGCACACCCTCGGTCTTTGGGATGGGAATTGGTGAAGGATTTCGATGGTTGGGTTTGAGATTCACACCTGGGCAGGTCTGCATGGCTTCTGGGATTCTCCTCCTGCTCTCACTGCTCCCGAAAGCCCTCTGGATGTCACTGCTGTCACCTCAAGGTGACTGGAAAGCCACAACCTCCTCCTTCTCCCCCCGGGGTGGCCTGGTCTTCGTCCCACCGGGCTGCTGCCATACCTCCTGCTGGCTCTCCCCCAGCTCCCAGGGGACCATGAAGCCCCTTCCCCACCAGCATCATCCCAGCCCTGCAGGTTGCAGCAGGGACCTGGGGCTCAGTAGAACCCCAGCACAGACTTTCTGGGCTCCTGGAATCCTTCCTGGTCTCCTGGAATCCTTCCTGGTCTCCCAGGACCCTTCCTGGTCTCCCATACGCACCCCTCAGACCTAGGGACAGTGTCCCCTGAGCTACTGGGCTGGGAGGAGGAGGTGGGCTGCCCTGCCTGCTGCTCCTCGCTGGAGATGCTCCAGAGTGACACTTGTACCAGCCCAGCCTTTTTGGGCCATGTCATGTCAAAAACATGTCATGTTTTTGGGCCAAGCCCATGTCACAGCCCGGTGTCCCCCTGGTAGTGGTTGCTCCTCTCCCAGCAGCAGCAGTACCAGGAGGCAACAGGCCATGGTGGCTGCCACTGTTCTTGGATGCTCTTCAGGGACCTCCCTGGTGGTGGAGGCTGGTGGAGGGGCCATCACCGTGCCTTTCCTCGAGCCCTGCCGTGGCACCATGGAAGGTGTCCAAGTGTCTCCATAGTACATCTTGCACATCTCAGTCCAAGTGAGGGATGCTCTCCCCTGTGAGCAGCTCCTCATCCTCAGGAGCCACAGCAAAAGCTTTGGAACCAGTGAGGGAACTGGAGAACAGGGGACCACCCACCCTCGTCAGGGCTGTTAAAGGTGTCCCTTTTATTAACTGCTAAATATTTGCCAGAGAGGCATGAAGCTGCAGCGTGGGTTGAAGAGGTGCTGGATTTTCATTTCTGGAGGAGGGAGACGTTGGAGGCCAGCCAGCTCTCCCCACGCGTATCCATGCACAGATTCCAGGAGCATCCAAGGCTCCACAGTAAAATGCTGACAATGCTCCTGTTTTCACCCCGTAGCTCATAGCATTTTTTTCCTTTGTAGCTCCAGTGTCTAGAGTCCTGTCACAGCGAAAGGAGTTTTTAATTCTTCACAAACACATAGGAGCTTTCCAGTCCCCTTGGTTGCAAAGAAAGGCTAAAAAATAGCTTCTGAGTGTATCCAGAAATTCAAACACTGGAAAGGAAGCAAAAGGAAGAAATATTTTATTTAAACATCTTGTCATAACTCTGTCGATGTCGTGTTTTTTGCAGTGCACCAGGCAGGTAGCTCTGCATTGGCAGGAACGTGGATTCCATGGGGCCACAAACTTTTCCAGCTGCTGGTCCTCCTGGTCATCCTGCGGCTTTCCTGCAGCACGGTGATTACTGTAGAGAGAGTCTCACAGAGCCCGCTGCGCCGCTTTTATTAGAAGTATTGCTGTGCAGCAGAAAGGAAACAACAATAAAGGGAATATGTTGCTTCTGCATGCGTTAAGAGCACTGATCAAACCACATGAGATCCCATTTCAGACATAATGTGCATTGGAGGGCAAAATTAGATTGAGAAGTAAATGGAGCCTAAAATTTCCATAGCTTTATTCGTCAGAAAGCTGTTTCATTGCGTGGTTTAATTCTCCTCGTTCTTTCATTCATTGCATGTAGTGTGCTGGCTGGAGTACATTTTAGAAATAATGGGATGAAAAAACCCCATCTTTAATTTGGCAGTGGTGGTGAGGTGTGTAAGGGCCATTCAGACCTGAGATGCGAGGGGACATGAAGTGCAGGAGCATGTTACACAGTGGCAGAAAAACAGCCAGACTGGCACTTTCTGCATTTTAACAGGAAGCAGTGTTTTGTTTAGGGATTTTTTTTTTTTTTTGGACTTTTGGTTTTGTGTTCTGGTGCATTTATTTGAACTATTTGAAGTTGGTTTTATTATTCCTATTTTAACATAAAGTTTCATTTCCTTGCTGCTTGTGAAATACACTGCACGATGAGCTGCACTTGTCCGAAAAAGAGTATTTTCTAGGCTAAGATCTGCCATGGTGGTAAGCCCATTATTTTTATGTGAGATTTCTTCTCTCTCCCCGTTTAACACGTCCGTTTGACAGGAGGAGGCTAACTGGTCTCTTAGATAAGTAGACACATGGGGTTTTTTGCCTTTGAAGGCAGCACTTGATGTCATTTCCAAATGAAGGCAGGTTGCCGAGCAGAGTGCTGGGTCTGCAGCGAATCCCTTTTGGAAGACTGGGAGCTGTAGGTGGGTGTAATTAGTGGCAGCAGCTCCACCAGAGCTGAAGGAGAAGCCCGTCCGTGTCTCTGTGCTGGGCTCACCTCTGCACATCCATCTGTCTGTCCCTCCAGGCTGCGTCTCCTGGGTCAGTTTTCCTTCGGAGCCCGTGGAAGCTGGTGCTTGGCTTCCCTCGCATGGCTTTATCAGTTCCCAGGTGCTAATTGTCGGCAGTTTTGCTGCTTCCCTCTTGCATCGTGAGCCCTGGAAATGCAGACAGGGAAACATACCCACCAGAAAAATGCCCATTTCAGGCTGTTTTCAACAAAGTCTCTGTCCCCTCCTCGCTGTCACCTGGCACAGGGGGATGCCAGTTCTCACTTCATCTCTGAGTGAAGAGAAGGGGTGACCAGACCCAAAAATCATATGATTATCTCCAGGAATTTCAGCGTTAAGCACACAGTGGCCTTGTCTTTGCGATTGCGTTTTTCCCACCAGCAGACCCTGTCCTGCTGGGACCAGGAGGAGCTGCCTTCCCCTGCTCTTGGAGCCCAGGTCTGGGGAGATGCTTCTCCTCCACAGTGGTGAGGGACTGAGCCCTGGACCGGGAGCTTAGCCCAACTCAGGCTGTCTGGTCCTTGTGCCCTCATAGCCCTTTTTGGGGTCCTCAGGAGGATGCGGGCTGAGCACACGTGGGTCCCACCTCCCTTGGCTGTGGCAGAGCCCTGCAGACCCCGTGACTGCTGACGGATGCTGAGAAGTCCTTAAATCTGACACTGGCAGAAAATGGGGTTTCCTCCTCTGTGAAAATATTTGAGATTTTTCTTTTTTCAGGCCTATTTCCTAGTAAAAAAACCCCAAATCTGAGGAAAGTTTAACAGCTGAAAGTAGTCAGCAATGTAAAACTAGCCCAGAGGAGTGTGCACCTCTTGTTTTCATTTGGACCAATTTTTGTATGTGTCCTCAGCAGCTTACATTTTACATATCCAAACCATTTCAAACTTGAAAATGAGTTGGTTTGGTTTTTTTTAAAGGAAAATGAAATCTAACATCTTCAAAGATTTTCCCAGAAGCTTTTGGTGTCAAAATGCCCAAAGGAACAGCCTCTCTGCTTGCATAAACTCCAGCTTTCTACAGTTCAGGTTTTGTGGGGCGTTTCTGTCTCTTAATGAGAAGGTTTTGTTAAAAAAGGTCTTGGCTGGTTCTAGTGTAAAGGCAAACCTGAGGGCTGTGGTCTGCCATGGACACCCTAGCACTGGCCCAGTGGGCCCTGGTCCTGAGCCGGCTTTTCTGCCACGCTTTGCTTTCCCCTTCCTTTTATTTCCCCTAATTTTATTTAATGAGCGGACATTGCTGACATTGACTCAAGAGAGCTGGACACGCTGGCTGGAGCCCACAGTGGCTTCCAGTGGGGGTGATGCCGTTGATGGGTCGGAGCAGTGGTGGTGGTGAGATGCGAGACCTCCCATCCAGGATTGTGCTTTGGGTAGCACTCAGCTCCTGTGTTGGTCCCGTACAGCACCTTCGACCTGGAGATCACACCTTGGTGACCTCAGGAAGCTGCGTGTTTGCCCAGAGCTGCTGACCCCTGTTTTTCTGCGCTGATACGGTGTCAGAGGATGCTTTTCCTCCACGTCACCGTGTTTGAGCAAACACTTGGTGCACTGGTGCTGCCAGCCCTGGCTGTTGGCCCCCTCCTCTGGGGATGACTCTGCTCCTCAGGAACAGGGATGTTCAAAGGTTTTGAGCACGCAGGGACGAGTGTTGTGAAACCTGCAGGCTGTACCCAGTGGGCTGCAGCCTTCCCCAAGGATCCTCTCCTGTGGGGTGCTGCTTCTGCCCTGCTGCTCCTCTGCGGTTCTCCAGGCAGGTGTGGGAGGGGAACAACCCCACAGAAGGGATTTAATGGGTGTGTCCTCCCACAAGGTCTCATCTTTCTCATGCTTAACTCCATCTGCCATCCCTTCCTCTTGGTGCCCTCTTGATTAAAGGAGGCCTACAGGAGAGATGGGGAGGGACTCTTGATCGGGGCCGGGGAGGGAGCCATGGGATGAAAGGGAAGGGTTTGACACTGAAAGAGGGGAGATGGAGATGAGATCTGGGGGAGAATTTCTTTGCTGTGAGGGTGGTGAGAGCCTGGCCCAGGTTGCCCCGAGAAGCTGTGGCTGCCCCATCCCTGGAGGGGTTCAAGGCCAGGTTGGAGGGGGCTTGGAGCAACGTGGTCTGGTGGGAGGTGTCCCTGCCCAGGGCAGGGGGTGTCACTGGGGGGGCTTTAAGGTCCTTTTCAACCCAAAGCACTCTGTGATTCTATGATGCTGTGATTGATGAAGCACTAGTGGTGGAGAATTGTCCTCTCTGGGGTTGGTGGTGTTGTGCACCCAGAGTGTGGTGGGACGCTCTCCAGCTGTCTGCCACTCTTCCCCACCCCTCCCCACATCCCTCCTTGCACTTAACTGGGCACCTGAGACCTGGCCACTCTGTGTCTTGCTGCGCCCGGGCCACCACTCTGCCTGCTGTCCCCATGCACTCCCTGAGCTGGAGGAAGGGAAAGTTTGCAAGGAGTGATGGTTTCACTTACTGGGAGCCAGGGAGAAGTTAAATAAAGCTGACACATCTTAATACATGACTAAGTGTTGGCCACACAAGAACTGGAATAGGGATGGGCTCTTGCAGAGACATTGTCCACCCAGGGTATCTTCTAGTCTCCCTACAGATGTCTCCTCCTGGGCACTCCATGTGCGTGTGTGCCTTAAAGGAGGGTCAACCTGGGGATTTCTAACTTTGCATGTGTTACAGGAGGGGAGAACCCAGGCAGGCTTTGAGTAGTTGAGGTGTGTGACAGGGTGCAGCTCAGCTCAAGCCTGCAGACAAAGCCTCCTTGTACCTGCAACCCTACAGAATACGTTAGAAGATGGACTGTTGGGTTGCTCGTAGGGTGCAAGGGCCCTATGGCTGCAAGGAAGATGGGATGGGAGCTTTATGCAGCAGCATCTGAGAGAGATTGCCCCGAAGAGACGAGGCTGAGGGCAGAGCACTCTGCAGCTCCAGGACTCCTGCTTAGAAACTGCAGAGAAAACAGACGGGAGTATTTGTCTGTACTTCTCCCCCGCATTTTTGCTCTACCGGAAAGTACTGTTCTTCCTTCCTTCTTCCTGCCCTGCCTCTTTTTTAAAAGCATTTTAAAAGTGTCAGTGGGAAGAGTAGGAAAGACACCTGCCAGGCAGGGCAGCCCTGGGCTCCTTCAGACATCTGCTGCTGCCTTGCAGGTGAGGAGAAAAAAACAGACTCACATCTGCAACCCCTGTTTCAGCGCAATGTGCTTAATCTGAATTTTATGGCTCTGATAGCAGATGATGGTGCTGCTGTCACCAGCCCTTGCAGCCCCAGTCACGGTGGACACTGAGCATTTCAGTACCTCCACCACTAATCTTTCCCCCACTGCTCCCATTCCCCGGCTGCTAATTTCACGCAGGCACTTAAACATGATGGATAATTGTGTTCTGCTTATCAATGTTTAATTTAAGGGCTGTTCCATCTGACCTGGATGCCCTCTGCAAGAGCTATGCCTCATTATTGATTTCATGGTCACACCTGTGACATTACCTGCTTTGTAGGAAGTAGACTTTGACATTCCTGCGAGGCTTTGGCAACCAGAGCTAATTGTCAGAAGAATAATCGAGTCAGCAAAATCATTACAGGTGATCTGTGTGTTACCACTGTTTTATCTGCCTCTAATTAGGTGCAGCAGAGGTAACTCATCGTGGTAAGCACACCGCGCTGGCTCTGATGCCCACAAACAGAGCTAAGAAGAGCACGGGGGGGAGGTTATTCGTTAGCAGCAGCATTTCGGTGTGTCGGGGTGCGGTGTCTCCTTTCCCGGTGTAACGGGGTGGGATGCGATCCTGCTGGATGCAGTGTCTGAGAGGGGGTTGGGCTGGACCCAACGCCGGGGCACGTGGCTCTGGACCCAAGGTGGTAACGGTGCTGCTGTGGTGTCCAGCGCAGAGTCGTGTCTCCTACATGATAAAACCAGATAATTTTCTTAAGACATGCTGGTTTCTGGTTTGGGGAGCTCCACCACCCCAACCAGACCCTGGGTGTGACCCTGGGGAGAAGGAGCTGGTGGTGGAGCTTGTCAGGTCCTTTCCTGCTAATGGGGTTGTGCGTTTGGCCAAAACATTTTCTTTAGGATAATGATGGAAACAACAGGGTTAGAATCATAAAATCATAGAATGGCTTGGTTTAGAAGATACCTTAAAGATCATTGAGTTCCAACCCCCCTGCCCTGGGAAGGGATACCTTCCACCAGAGCAGGTTGCTCAAAGCCCCATCCAACCTGGTCTTGGTTAGCATTGCCAAAAAATCTTCACTGGGCAAAGGAAGAGCTGGTCTTAGTGGGAGCTGGATTTTTCAAAATAAAGGTCAGTTCTGGTAACGAGTTTGACTGAAGCAGGCTGGAAATTTGGGTTTGCTTCCAGAGACGAGGTGGCTCCCAAAACACCATCTCTGCCAATCACTGATTTTCGTTTTCTCTGGTATTGGGCAAATGCACCCCTGGCTGTAAGGCACTGCCGGGGAAGATCCATGTGTCCTGGCTCCCAGGGGCAACAGGACTCTCCTGGGGGTCCCGGTGGCAGAGCAGCACTGGTGAGGGTCCCTTCCTCTGCTACCAACATCTTGCCCTTGAGGAAGGCGGTGCCACATGCCAGGGCCAGGAGCCGGGGCAGGCACTGACGTTCTCCCATCACAGTGTGAGGCCTCGGAGACCACACGAGTTCATCTCGGAGGGAGCTGACAGCCAAGTCCTATCCATCCATCTCGGATGCCTTTTGGAAGGGGTTTGCCCATTCCGCTGGTGCACTGCTGTAGTGGATATACAGCGTCCCTGCCGCAGCCAGCGTCAGCGTTCCTGCTGTGTGGGGGCTTCCTGCAGACCCAATGGGACGGTGCTGGAAGGATGCTCCTCACACAATCCTGTGGGCAGGTCACAGTGAGCTGATGCGGTGGCACTTCTTCATCTCCACTTAGCATAAACCTAAATTGGTTATCTGCTTCTCTGGAGACAGGCAAAACCCTCCTGAATACGTTCCTGTCCAACCTGCTCTGGGTGACCCTGCCCTGGCAGGAGGTTGGACCGGGTGGTCTCCAGAGGTCCCTTCCAACCACTGTCATTCTGTGAAATCTCCCTTTTTAAAAATTGTTTCCTGGAAAGATGTGGGAGTCCTGGTGGACAACAGGATGCCTGTGAGCCAGCAATGTGCCCTTGTGGACAAGAAGACCAATGGCATCCTGGGCTGCATCAAGAAGAGTGCGGCCAGTAGGTGGAGGGAGGTCATCCTCCCCCTCTGCTCTGCCCTGTGGAGTCCCATCTGGAGCACTGGGTCCAGTTCTGGGCTCCCCAGTTCAAGAAGGACAGGGAACTGCTGGAAAGGGCTATGAAGATGATTAAGGGGCTAGAACATCTCTCTGCTGAGGAAAGGCTGAGGCACATTGGTCTTTTCAGTCTGGAGAAGAGCAGACTGAGGGGGGATCTGATCAATGCCTATAAATACTTAAAGCATGGGTGTCAGGAGGATGGGGCCAGTCTTTTTTCAGTGGTGCCCGGCGACAGGACAAGAGGGAACGCGCACAAACTGGAACATAAGAAGTTCCATCTCAACATGAGGAGTAACTTCTTTCCTGTGAGGGTGGCAGAGCCCTGGAACAGGCTGCCCAGAGAGGTGGTGGAGTCTCCATCTCTGGAGACATTAAAAATCCACCTGTGGGACCTGCTGTAGGTGGACCTGCTCTGGCAGGGGGTTGGCCTGGATGATCTCCAGAGGTCCCTTCCAAGCCCTATCATTCTGTGATTCTGTGAAAGGCACAAGGAGTGAGGGAAGGCACCAGCCCCTGTGTGGTGCTGGGGGAGTCTCTGCTCTGCACAGGTGGGTGGGTCTGGGGGGGGCCTGCCTTGGGCACAGGGTGCATATATGTGAGATGGACCCTTGGGAGATGCTGGTCTCTGCTGATGGAGCACCTGGTGCTGAGCGTGATGTAGGCATGTGCTACGTGGGGTGGCCATTTCACTTTGTGGTGACACCAGAAGTGGGTGCAAGTGGAAACAGGGATGTGCCAGCACTGGCTGACTGTTGGTGTTGAATCATTGTCTCCAGAAAGGTGGGATTACCCCATTAACCCAATGCACCACCTGATCATTGACCATGCTCCTGAGCTGATGGCAATTTCACATCTGTGGTAGGCGTGGAGAAGCAGGTGAAGACTTGGTTCCCCCCAGAGCATCCCACCCCATATCTCCAGCAGGAAAACCCCTGGCCCCGCAATTGCCGAGCATGGTTCTGATAAGCATGAAGATGGGAGGGCTGGAGCCCCTCTGCTGGGAGGACAGGCTGAGAGAGTTGGGGGGGTTCAGCCTGGAGAAGAGAAGGCTCCGGGGAGACCTTGGAGCCCCTTCCAGTCCCTCAAGGGGCTCCAGGAAAGCTGGGGAGGGACTCTTGATGAGGGACGGGAGCCATAAGAGGAGGGGGAAGGGTTTGACACTGAAAGAGGGGAGATGGAGATGAGATGTGGGGAAGAAGTTCTTTGCTGTGGGGGTGGTGAGAGCCTGGCCCAGGTTGCCCCGAGAAGCTGTGGCTGCCCCATCCCTGGAGGGGTTCAAGGCCAGGTTGGAGGGGGCTTGGAGCAACGTGGTCTGGTGGGAGGTGTCCCTGCCCAGGGCAGGGGGTGGCACTGGTGGGGCTTTAAGGTCCTTTTCAACCCAAAGCATTCTGTGATTCTGTGAGTCTGTTACAGCGGCCAAGGGGTTCTGTGAGCCCCCTCCCCACCACCTGAACCCCCTGCATTTTCTAATGTATCCTTTGCAGTAATTAATTACCTCTCCAGTGGGTTCATTTCTTTCATACTGTTGTTGGCAATCACTTAGATAAAGGGAAAAAAAACATGTTGGTGCCCTGTGGTATTGAAAGTGAAGGGTTTTCACACTGTCAGGGTAATGAATTCTGCAAGGGTTTGAAGCACCTGAGCTTGGGGAAGTCCTTGTGTCATGTGTCTGGGAGTGACAACCCCCAGTGGTTAATTACTGCCATGGATGAGAGCTGAGCTGATAGCAAAATGAGATAATTTCATTAGTAGTTAAATTTGAAGTTAATTGGATTCACGTTTACACACAGTAGTATACAAAGACACACTTGGAAATGCTCTTTGCTGCCTTTTGGTTTTGTTTTTTTTTAGAAGTAGAACAACTGAAGAACGCTTCTAAACCGTTCTCTCTGTTTTTTCACCATTGTTTGGAGACAGGAGAGCCCTTTTCCCGGGCCTCGGGGCAGCTCCTCCTGCAGCAGGGACAGTTGCTGATGCCTGGGCACTGCTGGCCACCCCTGCTCAGAGGAGCACTGCTGACCTCTCCTGCCGCTGGCTGCAAAATAATCTCTTTTATGGGAGAAAATTACTTATTGGCACTTTTTTTTCTTTGGAGAAATGGTAATTTGCTCTCAGCGCGAGCGTGCTGCCAGCTCCTGGTGAATGGAGGGACGGATGTTTTGCTGTGTATCTTCTGTGTGCAGAGCCAAGCACTTTGACACGTGGCTGTGCCCCCCAGTCTCCCAGCGCCAATTTATATTGTTGTTATTCGGCATCATCATATTCTGGCTTTTGGAGTAATATGGGATGAATTCTGGCAGGGATTCAGGCTGAAAACAATGTGCAATGCTTCATCCCCATGGTCAGGTCATGGTGGTTCTGTACATGCAGAGGGGTTTGCTCCGCTCCCCCAAGGCCATGGGGGCTGGTGCTCCCTGTCCCCAGGGTGCCCTCACTGTGCCCCGTCCCCTCTCCAGACGGTTCCATCTGGAATGGAGCTGGGTGTCTTCAGCTGGATGTGCTCCCTCAGGTGACCCGGCCACTCATGAGCACTTGGGGTTTGCAAAGACATTAAAACTTCCCCTTTTCCCAACATTCTTTGTAAGTCACACGCTCTGTAGACCATACTTTACTGTGCCACATATAATTTTTCTTCATTTTCTCCTCTGCCCCTCTCAAATTCACATCTCATAAGGCACCTCAGTGTGAAAACTGCAGTTGCTGTTAAGAATAGTGCTTAATAGTGGTTTGGGCTTATAGTGGATGGGGCTTTGAGCAACCTGGTGGGAGGTGTCCCTGCCCATGGCAGGGTGGTTGGAACTAGATGACCTTTAAGGTCCTTTCCAACCCAAACCATTCTGTGATTCTATGGTAAATGCTGCTCATTAATTTCCTAATGCTTAGAAACTTTCGTAAAACAATTCATGTTCAAGCCTTTTAAAGAATAACAAATTTTCCCTGACTACCCATTGTTGAGTATCTACACCCCCAGCTGAGAATAAAAGGATTCACAGGTATTTAGTTGGAACTAGATGATCGTTAAGGTCCCTTCCAACCTAAACCATTCTATGGTTTTATGATTTACCACTTCTGAAAATCAGGCCTAGCAGCCTTTGACTAAACCCCAAATGTGGGCACCCCTGGAGTTCTGCAGGCACAGGAGCTCAGCTGTGCTGGTGCCATGCTGGGAAGCCCCAGATCCAGCATCACGGGCAGGTCCCCAAGAGCGGTGGTGGCTGCTTGCAGGCTGGTTGGGGCGCTGCAGAAAGTTGGGGCTCCAGGCTGAGTGGTTTTCTCGGAGAAGGAGAAGTGGGGGTTGCAAACTTGCAGTGTGTCAGCACCTGCAGAGGAATCATGGTGTAGACACAGGGACTCCCAGGGAGCCCCATGGAGTGGCTGGTGGTGACCTCCCATAGGAAGTGTGGTACCCATCCCCATGTCTGCATCCATGCCATCCTCTCCTACGCAGCTCCATGCTGTCACCGCACACTGCTGCCTGCCATCAGTCTGTCCTTGTTCTATCACACCTGGGTGGGAAGAGTGTGTGAAACCTCACCTTGTTCAGCATGCTGCAGCACCCTCGATCCCTCAGACCCACAGTAGCTCACCAAGGAAGTGGTGAACTTTCTTCTCCACTGGAGAGATGGAAAAGCTGGGACTCAGAGAGGGAAAGCAGCTTCTCTGTAGCAGTACTTAAAACTGAAAATGAGTCCCTTGATTACATCTCCAGGATGGAGGCTTCTCCGGTCATCTCAACCTCAGGTCTTTTCTACTCTGCATCTTTGCTTTTCGGAGAGGGTTATTTGCATGCGTCCATGTGAAGCTGTAGCACGGATTGTGGAGCACAGACAACTCCATTATCCCATTTTTTGTCCAAACACCACTTCTGGTGTTATTTCTGTTTTTATCCTATCTCCATCAAACTACCTCAGACCAGCCTCTGGCTTAGTTGCAGTCCTGGTGGATGGTGGCACTTGGCTCTCTGGCTTGTAGAAATAGGATGCTTCAAGAAAGTGGTGGATCATGTGGCACCAGCAGCATGCCATGTTTGTGCCGTGGTAGCCCAGCTCCTCAGCATCACACCTGGCTGCTGCATGCTCTCCTGAGTCTCCAAGATATGTTGACTCCAGCTGAAGGCTCAAACTCCTCACCTGCTGGGCCTGGGGTATCCCAGGTGCTGCTGAAGGTGCAGGAATGGAGCTTCATTCCCCAGGTGTGGTGGGAAACATCTGCGGCAAGTTCACCTATGGAGGAGATAGAGCTTGATCGGGACCCAGCCATGATGGGGGAAAGGACACGCTTCCCATCCTGGGAAGGACAGTACCAGTCTCACTGCATCCTGCTCGAAGAACATGCACCTTTTCTGCCTTCAGTAACACAAGCCCAGTGTATCGTATCTGCTTTGAATGCAACCCCTGCCTTGCACAGGTTGTCTAGACCATCACCCCCCTAAGACCTTTCTCCTTTGGGTGCTGGCTGAGCAACGGATCCAAGCTGCCTTACTGGTGGATGCCTTGGAGATGCTCTCCAGCAGTGTGGAGGAGGTCAACAAGGTGGCCAGGAGCAGGCTGTCAGGCAAAAGAGAAGGCAGGGTCCTCCAGAGGAGCATAGGAAGGGGCATGATAGCTGCCATGTTCTCCCCCTGTCATGGAGGCATGCTGGTTGCAGACCAGCAGATTCCACTGAAGGTACCAGCTCTGCTGGGGCTACTGGCCTCTCCATTGGGAGGCCACTCATGGCAAGACTTAGCGAGCTATTTGGGTACCTGAAGATTTAGGCAGTGGCTTCACAGTGTTGTGCCAAGGAGTTGTTCCTGGAAAGCCCTGCTAGGCTCTGCTCTGGTGATGCATCTCTGTAGGCTGGAGCTGGCAGCTGAGCTGCTCTGTCCTGCCCGGTGCCAGGCCAGCGAGGCAGAGAGGGAGACAGCTCTCCCCACAGCCACCCAACTTTAGGCATCTAAAATACCCTTTAAAAAGCCCACACCAAAATTATTTAGGAAGGACATTTGTCTCTATGTCTCTGTGGTCCTGGAGGTATTTAAAAGCTGGGCAGACGTGGTGCTGAGGGACATGGGTCAGTGGTGGGTTTGTCAGTGTTGGGTTGATGGTTGCACTCAATGACCTTAAAGGTCCCTTCCAACCTTGGCAATTCTACGATCCTGTATTTTTTTCCTCTTGGCTGCTTTGCTCACATAGGGCAGGAACACTCTGGGGTGGAGGCTGCTTCTGACCCTCTCTTTGTGCCAGGGTTATTAATGTTTCTCTTAAATAAATTATTCCAGTGCAATTGAAACTTGCCAGTTTGGGGCAGAGTGGGGGGGAATCTCATGGCGGACAGAGATGCTGTGGACCTTTTTTTGGCAGGGGGAGGATTGCAATGAAGAGAAAGACACAATTAAGAGAAAGAGTTGGGGTTGCAGCACTTGGTCTTTGCCAGCCCCCTTTGGCCACCTCCCAGGCCCTGCCTGAGGCCTGGCTACAGTGACCTTGCTGTAGACATTTGTCGACAGATGCCAGAACTTTTCATTTGGAAGCAGGTTGTGAAGGAAACCAGACCAGACCTGTAGAACAGACCATGGGTGGCGATGTCTTGATTTACAGAGGAGCTGAGATGTTACTTTCCTTGGTGTCTCCAGTGGTGGCTATGTTGCTCAGTGTCGTGGTTTCGGCCGAATTTACCGAAACCAGACGGACAGATGGCCCTTCCCCTCCCCTCTCCCCCCCAAAAAAAAAGAGAGAGAGAGGAGAGAAAGAGATAAGAAGATTCAGAAGTTTAGAATGAACTAAATTACTTTAATGAAGAATTAATATTAAAATAAAAATAAAGAAGAAAATAATGAAATAGATACAATATATACAAAACCGTATCAAGCTCCCAGGATGACAGTCACGTCACCGGCAGGCACTGGGGAAGTCCCAAACTGGACTCAGCGATGAATGTGAACTGGATTCCAGCTCTGGAGTCAGGAACACACGGATTGGGATCAAAGGCAGACGAACAGACAGAGTCCTCTTTGGACATCGGCCATTGAAGGAAGAGCTGACCCTTTGATCCCTCAGCCTTTATACTGAGCATGGGGCAGATGGGATGGAATACCCCAGTTGGTCAGGTTTGGGTCACCTCTCCTGTCCACTCCTCCCCACCGATGTGACCCCTCACGTTTTTTCCGTTTCCGACCCTGTAAGGGGCAAATAACGAAATTAGCTGACCTTGGTTGTTATAGCAGTAAGTATAAGCAAGGGCCTCCCTGCACACCATTCCTTGGCATGGAGCACAAACATTGGGCTTATCATTCTGAGAACGAGCAGTTTTCTCCACAATATGCCGTTAATTTCAGAGAGTTAGAGGAGGCCTAGCTAGGATGTAAAGTTACAGAACAGAAAATTGGTTCGGTTTTACTTCAAACCGGGACACTCAGTGCCGTTGACAAAGATCCTAACTGTGGTGGGTGTGACAGTGGCTTTGGAGAAAATGAAAAATGTTGTAATATTTCAGTTTATTGAAATAAATTGTAGGGCAAAGTTTGGGTTTTTTAATAGCTACTGGAAACCATGGCGTGGGGAGTGGTTGGTGTGGGACAGGTTGGGAGGGGATGTTGCCCACAGACCTGGGCACCTCTGGGAGACCAGGCGTTGCGCCATTCCGCGGTGACACCTCCCTGCTGAGGAATGGAAGAAGGTGGCCCTTTTTAGGTCAACAACCCTTTTTGGTGGCCCTTCTTGGGTCAACAGAGGGCTCCTGGGTGGCGGAACCTGCGTGGAGGTCAGGCTGTGAGACACTTTTTGTGCCAGGGACAGCCCTTCATTGGGGGCTGCCAGCGCTGGGAGTGACGTTTGCTTCTGTGACCAAATTTAAGAAGATCGCAGATACTTTTGCCCTCTCCAGGCTGTAGAGATGACAGAATCAGAGTTTAATTTTGTGCGGGAGAGAAGGAAGCAGGGCAGTGACGAGGGGAGAACATTTAATCTAAAAGAGCCATTTTCTGCCTGCATTGAATAATTGGAATTCATGATGCTCTTCCGTGAGGGATCTGCCTTCCCCCTAGAACCAGAGAGCAAATTAATCAATTGTTTTGAACCTTAAATTCTTTCAGGATGTGGATGCACCATAAATATTCTGTAGGAATGGCCTGGGAGGAACGGCGCGCCTCCCGATTTGTGGATGCGGAGCGCCGAGGAAAGTGGGGCACGTGCTGAGAGATTGCAGCAGCGACGCCCGGCACCGCTGGCATCTCGGCATGGACCCCTTCCTCTGGCGGGGGCGGTGGGGGAAGCGGCCTCGGTGGCCATGACCTGGGGGTGGTGAGCAGCAATTTGCAGTAACTTGCGTTCCCGTCTCTCATCTCATCAGATGAGATCTCATTTCTTCAATGTTAACAAAAAAAGAGAAAGATTTTACAATTTTATTTTTAGATCAGTTTGAAATGAAATCGTGGCTCAAAATCTCTGCCAACCAAAAAAGTTTAAAAATGGTTTTGGCTCCTGGGAAAACATTTAGTTTCCATCTCTCCAAGCTCTAGAGACTTGAACAAATCACCGTCATAAAATCAAATGCCTACTTAAAACAATTTGAGCACGAGGATCTCTGCATTTCTTCTGGTCAGTGGTGGGCAGAGCAGGTGAAGGGGTGCAGGGGAGGACCCCTGCTCCCCGGTTGGGGGGCACAGGGGGACAGAGCACTGCGTGCTTTCCCCGGGGTTATTTCCATGGAAGACCTGTGGGTACTTGGATAAAAAGACATGTTTCTGCGGTCTAAGTAAAGAGTGCCACATCAGGCTGTGTCTGCGAATCCGAGCCTTCTTCTGGCACCACAGCAAACTGTATTTTAAACACTCTTCATGTCTCAATGTCTTTTGTTTGTTCTGTTCTTTTTTTCTTTTATTTTTTTCACTGGCTTTAATAAGAGATAAAAACAATGTCCTGCTTTGTATTTAGATCTCTGCGAGCCATCAGCCCGTGCACTGTGATTTCTCAGAGAGTTTTCTGAGAAAGTGTCATTAAGATCAGTGTTATTTCACATTTTGCTGTTTCTGACTTTACAAATCTGAGCTTTGGAGGAACTTGGGAATAGGGGCGAGCAGCCGGAGTTCAGGCGGGCGCTTTCCTCTCCCCACGGAGCTCTGCTCTTCCCCCTTCCCATCTCTCACTTCGACGGAACTCTGTGGCAGCTCGTAGAGAAAGCAAAGCCGTCCCTGCCCTCCCTGCCAGGCTGGAAATCCCACGCTGGCCCTCGCCGAGCCGCGATGACAAATGCATGGCTGTGTTCCGGGCGCTCGGGGAAATGTAAAACCGTGTCCGCTCGTTGCGCGACGCTCACGTGGTGATTTGTTGGTTTGATTTCTCAGGTCGCGAGCTGGCAAGCACAACCCTCCCAGGATACCCGCCGCACGTCCCGCCTGCTGGACAGGGCAGCTACTCCGCTCCGGCGCTGACAGGAATGGTGCCTGGTGAGTCTTCAAAATGGGGAGAAAAAAAAAAAAAAATAAAGGGAAGGAAAAAGACAGCATTTCAGGAGGAAAGTGCGGCACTCAGAGGATGCTCTGTGCCAAGGCGAGCGGGAGGCAGAGGCTGCGGGGCTGAAGGGGAAGGGGAGTGAGAGCGATGCTGAGTGAGGGAGGACCAGGCTCCCTGGTGTGGAGACAGCCTGGCCACTACACTGCCACCGGGATGCTGAAGGATCCCCCAACCTCCATTTTGGACCATTCTGAGCTCTCCGTGTTTGACACAGGTTTTGCTGTAACCCCCCTGTTTTCTCCCAGTGCGCTGTGTCCCTCCGTGCCATGTCCCTACGGTGAGGGACGTGTCCCGACCTCAACATTCCTCTGTGCAAAACTATGCCCGTCCTGGCTGACTCCTGGGTGACACGGAGTTGTCCTCAGGGAACTGCATTTCTGTAATTTCCATCCCCTTTTGGAGCCTTGGGGTGAGAAATGCTGGCTGGCATGAGCTGGCCGGTGGTCAGCACTTGCCCGTGTGGCCAGTGGGAGCGGAGGGTGCGCAGGTGCCCGGGGTGGGCAGAGCAGGGTCTGTGGTAATGTCACCAGTGTCACCAGTAATGTCACCAGTGCCACCCTTCATCTGCTGATCTGTGGGTGACACTGGTGTGCTGGCAGAGAGCAGTGGTGCCTGTGCAGCGGTGGGAGCACTTAGCTGGCGGAGGTCAGATGCTGGTGGAAAATCCATGCACTTATTTCAGCCTGAAAGAATCTCTGGGATTTGTCCCCAGACTCTGCTGGCTTTGGTCTGCATGTGGCAGACACTCCTGGATATGAGGGAAAGCAGTATTTTGAGGCCCAAATATGTACATTAAAAGCCATGAATCGGGCCCCTACGTATCACATGACTTGAAAAGTGTTGATAACTTGGATGTTCTCCTTCTTTCACCTATTGTTCTCCAAGCCCATAAGGACATTTAAGCTAGCTCTTTGCAGCCAGCAGGGCCAGAGAGGTCCTGAGGAAAGCCCCCAAAATGGAATTTCATGTGTAATCACATGGCTCCGGGAGGTGGTGATTTAGAAAAAAATGCTTGTAATAGGAAAGTGGGAGTTGGTTCCAGTGGTTTGATTCCTGGGCTCTTTTGGGGTTAGTCTTTGTCACCAGCTTTGATTACGTCCTGCAAATTGGGTTCTGCCAGATTGCTAAGGAGTTAAGAAAAAAATCAGCCATTTTATGTATGTAATGGAGTCAGAAACTGGCTATGGAAGTTAGGTCATAGTTTGTGTAGAAACTAATTTTTACCCATGAAATGTAATCTGTGAAAGAGCTGCTGTGAGGGTACGAGATTTGGGAGGAGCAAGGACAAGAAGTGGACACCTGAAACCAAGTCTCGTTTGACAAGAGCATGAGGTTTGGTTCTTGTTTCACGCCATTTCTCATGGCCGCACAGACACACAAGACACCGTTCTCGGTATGTTTATTCCATCTTCAGCCAGGCTGCCTGACTCGATGCCACAGCCAGCTGCTCACATCAGGTGGAGACTTGAACTTCCATCAGCTCTTTAGCTCCACCACAGGCTGTGATCATGCCTTAAGGCTCAGTTGGTTGAGTCCGTGCCCAGGGGGTGATGTCCTGTTCCGCCAGTCCCCTCATCTCCTGCCCAGCCCTGCCAGAGCTGGCTTGTTACCAGTGCCCTGAAGCCCTCCTCACTCTAGGGGGAATCCTGCTGGGGGTCAACATCAGAAATCCTGGGTGCGTTGGATGCGTCATTCCTGGTGAAGATAGCAATTTAGAGGCTTTTAGAAACCTTGTGTGAATCTACCACATTCTTTCAGAGCCCTTTTCTCTGAAAGTCTGACTGTGGGCCCCAGTTCCTCTCCCAGCTAAGGGGAATACTTGCTCTTCCACATTTTTTGGGGTGCAGGGAATCAACTCGTCAGGAGTTACCAGCTGTCAAGGAGCAGCCGCTGGGGTGGGATGGCAAAACTGCAGGATGTGGGGCTTGGTGGTGCTCAGCCAGAGGAGATGCATTGAGGGTTGGGTGATGTAGAGTCATCTGAACTGATTTTCCCGGGTAATAGATTTTATTTTTAACTACACATAGGCTTGTGTGACCTATTATATTGAATAACTGCACTGTTCCTCTCACTGGTTCCTTAATAACAACCTTCTGCTCCAGCTAGTGTGAAGGTCAGCTGCAATTCCTGTAGGTTCTCCTTCCCATTTAAGTGAAAATTTGCTAACTAGCATCCAAAATACCTTCTCAATCCTTCTTTGGCTCCTGTCCCTTGCAGGACCAGTTTCAGAGTCTTGCTGGGTGCCCGAGGGGCTGACCCAGAACGCGGTGACGGGTCCGCTCTGGTGCCATTGGCACATCCCTGATTCTTCCGAAATACCCGAATTGCCTGAGCGTGTTTGTCTTACCGGGTCTCGGGGATTCATTTCGTGCCCTGCCGCTGTCTCGGCATAGCTTTCGGAGGAGCCTCTGTCAGAAATGTGCTTCCCTGATAAGATTTTTAATCGTTAGCCATGAATTTCTGCTTGTAATTAAGTAATTGTATGAGTTAAGTGCTTGGAGACGTGGGAGAAACGTATACATGATAAGACGTAGGCGATGTTTTGTTACATGCTTGTTGCTGCCGTGGGCACACCCATCCCTTTCCACGCTGCTGGTGCTTGCCCATATCTACTGGGGGTCCACAGAGCTGGGGGGGACCTCCAGCTCCCCGGCATTTCCAGGCTGGGAACTGGAAACGGGGGCTGTATGGATTCAGCTGCTTGCTCTGTGCTTATCTCTTCTCCAGCTCCCCTCCGTTCATCTGAGTGGGAGAGACTCCGTCCTCTGCCGGTCCCGAGTCCTTCCCTGCCTCTCCTCCAGGAACCCATCCCCACAGCATCTCCATGCCTGGCATAAAAACCTGGTCCACACTCACAGATATTCTCCCTTCCTTCCCTGCAAAAGCAGGGACTAGCTTATCAATGGGGAATTCCCTTTTTTATGCAGATCATGGACACAGAGAATAAACTAATCAAATACATCTCTCTAAAGGAACCAAACAAGCAAACATGTGGCTTTAATTTCAGTCCAGAGTTTTACAAATGAGGATGTGGCATCACTTGAGGTGCCCATAAACATGTTCCCTCTGGAGGTCACAGGCCCCACACTCTTCTCCTGCCCTTTGGTGTCTGTCACCCCACAGAGGTGACCAGAGAGGAGCTCTCGAGGCACCACAGCTGCGGCAGACCTGCCAGCACAGGACACAAGAGAAGTTGCTGCGGTGTGGATGGATGGGCAGGTGGGTGGGAAAACAACTGTTGGGTGGTCAAGCCACCACTATTGGGTTAATGCCACACTCCAGCTGGATGCTGCTGGCACATGTGGCACGTGTGGCACATGTGGCACTGCAGGGTGCAGCCAGGGGTCCCTCCTGGTTGTCATCTTCATATACAAACGGGAACACCTTGTGAGGTTCTTAGATGATGCCCACCTGAGGAGTGCCATTGGTGTGCTCCAGGGTAGGGCTGGAGGCACCTGGAGGCATTTGGGCGGGCTGGGGGAGGAACATGAAATCCCACAAGGGCAGACATAAAATCCTACACCTGGGAAGGGAGCACTGTACAACGAAACGGGCTGAGGATGGGCTGTGGGGTTCCATGGGAGCCGAGCATCGGCCTGCATGGGCAGCGAGGCCAACCAGCAGCATCCTCACCCAGAGCTGGAGTGAAGGGCTTGTCCCCCTCCCTCGGCACTCAGGGACTCACAGTGGGAATAGTGTGGTTCTGAGCCCACCCGACACACAGGGGCAACCGGCAAAAGTTAGAATCATAGAATTGTCCAGGTCGGAAGGGACCTTTCAGATCATCAAGACCAACCGTCAACCCAACACTGCCAAACCCACCACTGACCCATGTCCCTCAGCACCACGTCTGCCCGGCTTTTAAATCCCTCCAGGGATGGTGACTCCACCACTGCCCTGGGCAGCCTCTGCCAAGGCTTCACAACCTTTTTCGTGAAGAAATTTTCCTGATATCCATCCTAAACCTCTTCTGGCACAACTTGAGGACATTTCCTCTTGTCCTTGAAACAAGCAAGATGCAAACTGTGTATGAGGAAAAGCTTCAGACTTTTCCCTCATGGGGAAGGTCCAGCGGTGGACAAGGTCACTCAGAGAGGCTGTGTAGGCTCCATCCTTGAGGGGTTTCAAGGCCAGGCTGGATGAAGCCCTGAGCATCCTGGTCTGGCATTATTGCTGATCCTGCTGTGAGCAGGGTCTAGAGACGTCCCAAAGTCCCTTCCATCCTGAAGTCCCTTCCATCACCCCATGACTCAATGTTTTTATTATGGCAACACTGAAAATGTACTGCAGAATTGGGAATTCATATGCTTCTGCCTGACACTGTGAGCAGAGATAGAGTCAATAAGCTGTTAACAGGAGGAGGACAGGTCCCTCTCTAGGAAGCAGAGATGCCAGCAGTCCATGCTGGTGCACAGATGGGACAGATCTGCTCCAGACCCTGGTCACCATTAAACGACAGAGCCAGGAAACCCCCTTGGAGGCTGGAGGGAGTCATATGGAGAGGTTCCCTGCCACAGGAATGTGCTGAATGTCTAGACAGGGAGTGGGAGGAATTCCTCTCCACATTCCTGTGACCATGTCTCACCCCCTGCAGCCCTGGCAGCGCCGACCCCAGCTTAGCACCCCCCATGCTCCGTGCCTGGCTCCTCCACTGGGAGACCAGTCATGAGAGGGGGAACACGGCATAAAAATGGTGGCTGTTGGTGAATATTCCTAGACGTATTGGGAGCAAGAAGTAGATCCACAGCATCGTGTGGCATCTGTCATGGGGTCCTGGGACAGCCACCGCTGTCCTCACCTGCCTGCCACTGAGACAGGGGACACAACAGATGGCCCAAAGTGGACAATTCTCTTCAGCCCTCGTCATCTGGTGGCTTATGCCTTGAAGCATGAGAGTTTACACCTCTTGTAAATGTTTGTTTGGTCCAGTGCAGCTCTGTATGTTCTCATTATCTATTTAGAGGCTCAATCCAGTACTGATTCCTTCTAGATTCGCGGTCTAGGTACCACCTCAGGGCACAGGATCCCACAGGTTAATGAGATGCTACATGCAGAAATTATCTCCAATAATTTGATATTACGGTTATTGTTTGTTCACACTGTGATTGTGCCCATAAAGTGCTGTGGCGTTAGAAACGCAGAGCAGTGTTTTCCCAGAAGCCTCCCCTTTGGGTCCGGGGAAGAGCAGGCAGGAGGATGCTGCGCCTTCTCCATCCCATCCCGTACTTGCCGCCTAGAGCCCAGTGACACCCAGCTTTGCTTATGCCTTGCCAAAGAGGCCATCCCAGGGCTGTTTGGATCTTCTGATGGAGGTAGTGCCATCTTCTGCTTACAGCTCCTGCTCTCTTTGCTGCCTTTGCTGCCTTGTGTTTGCAGATTTGGCTTTAGAAGCAGCAGCGGCAGCCGGTTGGTGGCACATCACTGGGAAATGCAGTATTTGTGGGGATTTTACTCCGTGACCTACATGGGTGATCCAGACCCTTTTTTGAAGGTGAAGTGTTTGAAAGGGAGTGCAGCTGCTAGAGCGATGATCTTCTGGTCAAGGACAGGACACTGTTGTTGTATTTATCTTGCTCGTGGGAGGCTGGACCTCCTCTCCCTCTCCAGCACCACTCCTCCTCCCACCTGGGCTCTGGTGCACTGCTGGCTAGGGCTGATGTGGTGATGGGGACCAGTGCTGCTTGCCCAGGGTCCTTTCTTGGTCCGCCACTGCTCCACACACCACCAGCCTGTACCCAGCATTGGGCCAGGTCTCTCTCCATAGATCCATGGAGACTCATGTCCATGGGACTGTTCCCAAGATGTGTCTGAAGGTCTGTGTCCTCCCATGTGTGGGGAAGGTGGTGGGCATCAGCAAGGGGAGAGAGGAGGAGACAAAAGGAGAGGTGCCAGAGTTGCGGCTTGTGTGCCTGCTCTGAGGACCACTGTCCCAGGAGCTGTGACCTGTTTGGGTCCCTGCCTGGGTAGGGCAGGGGGGACTTGGTGGCTCCCATTGCTGGGACTCGGGCAAACTGTGCCTGTTTCCAGCTTCAGCGTCTGCTTGCCCTCACCATCAGGTGAGGGTGCCACATCTGAGCTGGAAAAAGTTATGCTCAAGTAGCCATATTCATTCACTTAGATACTTAGAATCATAGAATTGTCTAGGTTGGAAGGGACCTTTCAGGTCATCAAGTCCAACCATCAACCCAACACTGACAAACCCACCACTAACCCATGTCCCACAGCACCATGTCTGCCCAGCCTTTAAATCCCTCCAGGGATGGTGACTCCACCACTGCCAAGGCTTGACAACCCTTTCAGTGTAGAAATTTTTCATAATATCTAATCTAAACCTCCCCTGTCTCTACTTATTCCAGTTCTTGTGTTAGAAGTGCTGGGACAGCAGCCCCTGCTGCCCCCCAGCTTCTCTTTCCACCTCTTCCCTCTACCCATTTCTGCGGATGCCCCCCCCTCGCCCTGTCACCCTTCTCCCCTCTCAGGACTGTCATTCGCCCTGTCCCCTCCTCTCCTGGTGGGCCCCGCGCACCGGGTGACAGGAAAGGGTAGACTGTCCGGAATAGTGATGCTGAAAATATAGTCATTAATGGGACTCTCGAAACCCAGATGTCCTTTCTGAACACCGGTAATTTGTTTTTAATGAAAAACCATGCAGTGACCCTGAACAAATGAATTTCCTTTATATGAAGTCTATGTGCAATTACCCGACTAAAGGGACCTGAAAACAGTGACATTCAAAACTGGGCTTTGAAAAGAAAAGCATAGAAAATAGCGACGGTGTCGTTAGCAATCTTTTATTGAGGGGAAGATGTTAGTTCCAACATGCAAAGCAGGAGATGGTGTTGGAAAACAAAATGTGGTTTTTCAAACACATTTTTTCCTTGTGGCCAGCAGGTATTAACGCCAAGGAGAAGGGA
The DNA here is from genome assembly GCF_964106895.1 of Numenius arquata. Lineage (NCBI taxonomy): Eukaryota > Metazoa > Chordata > Aves > Charadriiformes > Scolopacidae > Numenius > Numenius arquata. Next base: position 85,082,886 of record NC_133616.1, on the reverse strand, counting down.
GACTGGGTGACCTCTGCCTGTGGGGGCTTTCTCCCCCCAGCGCCAGGACCATCTGCTGGGACCCAGCAGGGTCAGGAGGCAGTGGTGAGGATGTAGGGGCTCTGGGATAAAGCCTGTAGGGATTGGTGGGGTTTGGTGTGTCCCCCTGACATGCTGAAGACTTTATTCACCCTTATTTTCATGAGTCTGTGTTTTTTGTTCCGGCTCTGCCTTTGCCAAACTTTTTGCAGTAGCGTTTTGGGATTCCCTGACCTGCAGCAGTAAATACTGGAAAGTGAGGTAGCTGGGAGGTAAACCGCTTAAAAACAGGGGAAAAGTGAATTACAGCATTTGGGATGACAGAGGGCATCGGTGTCAGAGCCTGGACGAGGTCCTCTTCTGAGGCACAGCATAAGGCTGGAACCACTCAGTTACTTGGACAGTGACGCTGCTGTGGCCAGTGAAAGTGAGAGGAAAATCAGGCCCTTTATTCTAGAAAGACCTAAAGCAAATGAATAAACCTTAACATTTCTTTGGTGAAGTGGAATGTTTGTCAGTTACCACCACCTTGGAGCCTGGTGGTGACTCCTAAGTCCCTTTGCTGTCCGCTCCACCAGCTCCACGCTGCTATTACAGTGGGGATGTGCAGCTCCGGATTATGGGAAACTTACCTTTTTTGTGCTGGTATAGCCACTTTTTGCAGCTCATGTAGCTCAAACCCAGCCACCACCTGGAGCACCCCAAAAACCACTTTCACCCCCCAGTTGTGCACAGAAGCACCTACAGCTCCCACCGCCAGACCCAGAAGACCCACTGCCAAGGGACAGAAGTATCGACATTTGGAATTTTCTGGTTAAGCAAATTTACTGTTTTTCCCCCCGTCTAGGGCTGCTCCACTAAGGAGCCTCCCCACCTTTCTGTAATATCAGAAGACAAATCCCAGAGAAGTTTCATCACATATGATGGAGCAAGTGATGTGCCATCACAAATATCTTGGGGCAATACCAGATTGCAAATCAACTGACAAATGATTCCCTCAATTAATAATAAAGCAGTTAAGTAAATGGTGTGTGTTTGTCCCCTGCTCCTGTACACTTTGAATGAGGGGCTGCCAGGATCTTGGAAGCCTAGAGAAACGTTTTTGGTGTTCATCTCTCAGGAATGTAATTACTGCATTTGCACAGAATATAAGACAAAATTTATATTGTTTTCAATATGATGTTGTCAGATATTATTTCATTAAATTGATTTAGGGATTACGCTGGAGAGGGCAAGAAGGTGAAATGTGGGGAAGCCAACAGAGCCTCTGGATCTGCTCTTCCCAAACCTTCCTCTGACAGAACCCATCCCCAACTGGGGTCAATTAGTCCCAACACCCGTCCGCCACAGCCTCTGCTGGTGACACCAGCTGGGGACACAGTCCCAAGTGTCCCCTGCGTGGCAGCGCTGGTCCCGACGGCTCCAGCCACAATTCCTGCCTCTTCCCATGGAGGTGGGAGGCTTGCACGTATCCAAACACAAGTAAGCAAGGCGAAGTGTGTATAAACAAAAGGATCTGTCTTCGGGAGTGAGGAGGAGGAGAGAAAACATATTGTATTGCTCCACTCTTTGGAAATTTCTATGCATTTGTAATAACAAAATTACCATAATTTGCTCGTTAACGCAGCTAGATCAGTCAAGCATTGTTCCAAACATGCAGAGGCTGCTTCTCGCTCTAGGTCTGCCAGCAAGTTAAGCACGGTGGAAATTAGCATGCAAATAGCCCTAATTCGGCGGCCGAGCTGTCAGATCCGCATTCAGCCGCTTGTTCCCTTTGAAATCCCTGACAGGAGCGGCTCAGGCAATCCCACCCTCAAGGAGATCCAGCCAGAAGAGGTACCAAGGGGCCACCTCCTGAGTGACAGTTTGGCTACCTTCAGTCAAATCAATCAGTCGCATCAGCCGTGCGGCAACGCTGGGGGCCATGGGGACAGGGGGGGCTACACGTTTACAGCCAGACCTCAATGCTGAAACCACCTCCTCCCCACCACGGGACGGTGCTGGGGTTTGGGGCTCCGGCAGCTGGGCGATGTTGACTGTGGGATAGAGGATCCCTCTGTTCAGAGACTGATTTTCAAGTTAAGGCGCAGTTTATGGCAAAAAGCGTCACTGTTGGGGGTGTTCCCGTGCTGAGGGATGGAAGACGGGTCTGGGGTTGTTTCTTCAGGAGCCGTGCCCAGGGCTCATGGCTTGGCTGTGGCTACGGAGCTGGTGGGGCAGCACTGCGCTGGGCAAGGCAGTGCAGGGTCAGTGTCAGATGGGGAGGGAGGGGAGCCATAGGAGGAGGGGACAGAGTTTGGCACTGAAAGAGGGGAGATTGAGATGAGATCTGGGGGAGAACTTCTTTGCTGTGAGGGTGGTGAGAGCCTGGCCCACGTTGCCCAGAGAAGCTGTGGCTGCCCCATCCCTGGAGGGGTTCAAGGCCAGGTTGGAGGGGGCTTGGAGCAACGTGGTCTGGTGGGAGGTGTCCCTGCCCAGGGCAGGGAGGGGACTGGATGATCTTCAAGGTCCCTTCCAACCCAAACCATTCTGTGATTCTATGGTTTTTACCTCTCACTAGACTTGTTTTCTGAGACTATAGGCTTGATTTCTGTGTGGTGATGGCTGGAGGGAGTTTTCTTGCAGTTGGGACTGTTTGAACATAGGACATCTGCCCCGCGGTGAAACCCCAACACTCAGAACTGATGTCTATTGAAATTAAATATTTTTCACAAATTGAAATAACATATTTTGAGAAACAAGTCTTCCCTTCTCAGGAGTTTCTGGACACATTGAGGCTTTATCAAAACCAGTGGAAGTGCCAAGGCATTACAGTAGGTTGCATTGCAGTACGATGTAATGAAATATGATGAGTGCAAAAGAAACAGAGTAGGGTGTCGGAAAGAAAGCCAAATTAAGGGGAAAATTTTAAGCAAAATGACACACCTTAGTAAAGATGAGCCCCTGCTCATGGGCTGTGCTGGGAGAAAAGGGACAGCCTGGATGGGGAAGTGAGAAGTCTCCAGAAAGAAGGATGGATTCACTTATTTCTGGCAGCAAACACGGCACCGGGGCACTTTGGTTGCACATAAGTCATCTGTCCCCTGTGGCTGCAGTAGATTTGGGATCAGGCTCTGCACTGACTGCAGAGTGAGCTGCGAAATTTAAATGTCACTCCCTGAATTCTGAATTCCTATATAAAAAAGACTAAAGCCAGCACTCTGGTCCCAACTTGATGTCCATTTAGTGGCAGATACAGCAAATCCTGTGTCTTGGGCAGCAGCAGCAGCAGCTGCTTTAGCACACAGAAGCTTTGTTTCAGAATAAGTAACTTCCAGGTACGTACGGATGCTTTCCTTCCATGGAGAGGTGTGTGCTGGATCCCCCAGTGGGATTAGCTGTGTCCAGGTGGGAGAGGGGCTGCTTGCTGTGTCGGTGGTTGGTGGGCACTGGGCATGGGGTAGAGATGCTGCCCTGACTTCTCTTCCTCCTGCCAACCTCCTTCTGCCTGAAGGAGTCGCCTCAGCCCAGGCTATCCAGTCTTCATTTACCATCTAGTCTTCATCTGACATTTACTGAAGTCAGGAAACATAATGGCAGCCCTTGGCAAGGAGTCTGGTCTCGTGGAGATGTGCCCTGGGCCGTCACGATGTATGGGGAGCCACGGGTCATGCTGAGGAACATCCCGCAGCAGCCACAGTGGCTTCAAGCATCAGCCTGGGGTGAGACCTGGGGTGAGGGTCCTCCTTCCCTGCTGTGTGTCCTCATCCTTGGCACAGTCTCAGGCCAGGCTCAGTGGCTGCAGACATTGCTTGGGAATGGCTTTGGCTACAAAACGTTTGCCAGCGGCAGCTGGAGGACTGAGCTGCCATGCTCCTGGAGATTGACCTGAGATTGGCTGACATGTTTTTTCTTTGCATTAAAAGGATGACGGTAATGTGGATGTGGTGTAAAACCAAAGCAGTGCCGTGAAAATCAAGTGAGAAATTATCTGTCGTCCGTCACTCAGGCATTCATTTGCATTGTGTTTGGTGTCAGAAAGGAAAACTGACATCTCTGCTGGGGCCGTGTCTCTGTATTTCAGAGCTTGCACAAGCTCCTCGCGATGGCAGAAAGAACTGGAGGGCGAAAGCAGACCCTGCTGATGTGCTACTGCCACTGTCCAGGGGTGGCTGAAGCCTGGACTCCAGCAGAAAACAAGGCCTTGCAGGCAGGAGGGCTGAGATGCCGAGGTTTTGGGTGGCTCAGCCAGGAGCACTCATCCATGCAGAGGGTTTATATGAGGACAAGAGGGTTTTCCATCCATCGAAGGTGCTGCCACCTCAGCAGAAAGGGCAGGACCAGGCCGTCGCCTGGTGTAGCTGGTCCCAGCTGAGGTTCCAGCCTGGTCTGACACAGTCAACAAGGACGGGGATGCTGAGGAGACACCGTTGTGGGCAGATGCTCCTTCAGCCTTTCCTGTCCCCATTCACACGTGCATTTGCAGGTGACTGGAGGCTGCCTTCATGTCAGCAGGAATGCACTTTTGTCAAGCTACCAAAATGCTTAACATCCAAACTTCACAATTTCCACACTGTAGCTATGTTACTGTGTCTCATAGCTTTATATCTACTTCTGCTACGGGCTAAATTACTTGTGTAATTCCTGGAAGTAACTTCACATTACATTATCATTACAAAGACTAAAGTTATAAAAAAAGGCTAAATTCAGGATGAGTGAAGTATTTTCATCTGAACCAAGTGAACATATCCATTACATGGTTTGGAGAATTTTTATCCTACGAGATACTTCTTGGCACTTTTGGCCCCAATTTGAGATACAAGTGTACTCTAAAGCCTGATATTTTCTGCGGGACAGAAGTTTTCCTTTCCATTCTGCCTGCACAACTGACCAGTCCATCAGGAGCGGAGAGGACGACACGGTGCCTGCCCTGTATGCCGAAGGCTGGAGATCCTGGGCAGGGACTGAGTGACACCCTGCATGGGTGGAGGCACTCGGTGTCCCCCATCCCCTTGCCTGGGCGTGGGGTGGATGGGGCTGTCGTGGTTTGGGCTGGGTTGGCCAATAACATGACAACGGATGGTCTACCCCACCTCTCACTCCAAGGAGAGGAGGAGGAGAGGTAGAGATTTACGAGTTTAGAAGGAACTAAACTACTTTAATGAAATATTAATAATAAAATAAAGAGGCAATAATGAAATATATACAATATATACAAGCTCCCAGGATGATGTCACCAGCAGGCACTGGGGAAGTCCCAGACTGGACTCAATGATGGGTGGGAACTGGATTCTGGATCTGGATTAAGGAACACACAGATCGGGATCAAAGGCAGATGAACAGACAGGGTCCTCCTCGGACACCTGCCATTGAAGGAAGAGCTGACCCTGTGATCCCTCGGCTTTTATACTGAGCATGGGGCAGATGGAATGGAACACCCTGTTGGTCGGGTTTGGGTCACCTCTCCTGTCTTCTCCTCCCTACAGGTGGGACCTCTACGATTTTCCATTTCCAAGCCTCCAACGGGGCAAATAAAATTAGCTGATCTTGTTTTTTATAGCAATAAGTGTAAGCAGGAACCTCTCTGCACACCATTCCTTGGCATTGACTATAAACATTGCTCTTATCACTCTGACAATGAACAGTTTCTGCACAATATGCTGTTAATTTCAGAGAGTTAGAAGAGAAGTACAATTACTGAACAGAAAGTTGGTTCTGTTCTACCTCAAACCAGGTCACAGGCAGCCCCATAGGCTTGGGGAGAGCCAAGAGGTGGTCCGGGGCCAGCAGTGACCAGCACAGAGTGGCACTGTGCTCCTGGCCTCGCATGGCTCATGTGGCTCGTGTGTCTCACGTGTCTTGCTAGGCTTGTCATTGCCCTCAGTGCATCTTCTTGCTGCTGGGTCTACCCAGGGTCTCCAGGGTCTGCGTCCTGGTGGCTGGTGGACAACTCCGCAAGGGGGCAACCAGGAGAGGGAAGTGGCAAATTCCTCATTGTCACTAATTGTAATGCCATCTCTTATGCAGATGAGTCGGGCAGTTGTCCTCCTGGTACAGGGAGATAAATCTCTCCTAACGAAGTTCCAATATGGTTGCTCTGTGGCACCACCTACCTTTGTTGTATTAAAGTTAAATACCTTTGTGTACAAAAGTTTAAGGTGCATAGCTAAAACCTGTGTGCTTGCAGTAATTGCAGATGTAAATCTTTTTGTCGTCCTGCAAAGACTAGGTGAGGTATTTCATAAATATGTCAGAAGCGGCATTAAAATTTTATGGCAGGCAGCACGGGTCGAGAATAGTACAGTGACTTCACAGCAAGGTACGTCCACCTTAACCCACAACTCATTAGTCATTGATGGGATTTCTGTGCCTTGTAGCTTCTTGGAAATGAGGTAGTGTTACAAAAATCTGTGTGCTACTGTTTTCTTAAAATATGACAACCTTCTCAGAACCATTAAAAATAAAATTGTACATTTTTGAGCAGGTGCTAGTTAATATAAAGATAAAATAAGGGGGAAAATTCTGTCCAATCTGTATGATCGTAAAATTATGTACAACCTTCATTAGAAGTTAATTGGCAGCCTTGATGGGACTGGGAACTTCAGAGAGACGTTGTCTGAGTGAGACCAGGTGTCTTCCAGCTGTACCTGCAATGAACTTCTGCCTGGCTGACATGCAGGAAAAATCAGCCAGTACATGGGCTAATTTCATTTTGAAATCAGACGTGTGAAAGTTCAGTGATGGTCGCACCAAGTCCACTCATGGAAAGGTCAATCAATGTCTACAGGACATCACAGGCATAAGCTGGACGTGATTTTGGAGAGTATGAGTGCAGCAGGGGAAGGGGTCATAGATGGCAATAACCAATCTATTGATCTGCTGGATTCTTACAGCGGATTTACTGGTGATGGAAGATGTTGAGTGCAGTAAGCATTTCGGAGTTCCTCACGCTTTTAGGAAAGAAATGAGCTTTAACCAGCAGGTGTTTCATGGTTTGTTTGGGTTTGTTGGAGGAGGGTGTTGCAGAGTGATGCTTACACCGCTGGCCGCGGGAATTAAGAGTTACTGCCGCATTTCCTGGCTGTTCTTTCAACGAACAGTACAGATGCTGTCTAATTAATTAAATGTCATTAACAACACTACCTGGGATCCTGTGAGTGTCTGCGTGCTCGTGGTCGCTGGACTGCTGCAGTGCATCGCAGTTCCAAGGGCTCTGTCTTGGCTGGAGCAGGGTGAAATTTTTGATGTAGTTTTATTGGACTGTGTTTAAACAACATGGGTGGAGGCCTCAGGGCTCCAAGAACTTGCTGTTTGTCAGGGTTTTTTTTTAAATTTAAAATCAAGCAGTGAAGCCTTTGTTTGAGTAAAGAAAGTTTCACTTGAAAATCATTTGTGAGGACTGTTCTTTTGCTGAAATCTATCACTTTCAATTCCGTTCTCAAAAAAAAAAAAAGGGGGAAACATTAATTTTACAGAGGGCATTTCCCCTTTTCCTTTTATTAATGCTTTATTTACTTTCCTGTGGGAACAGATAATTTGCTGGATACAGCGCCAGGTAAGCGAGGGTCCACAGACCAGGAGCAGCTTCCCATTTTGATGCAGAGGATCTCAGGTGCTTTGAAAAGCATCTTTCTTTTTCCAAAACTGCTCCCTGAGGAGGTTTTCCAAAACTGCATTTTTTCAGTCCTCTTGGGAAACACTTCTTTCTCACTAAAGCTCCTTCCAACGACAAACCTCACCAGCCCCGGGGCTGTGTGAGCTCGGGGTGTGTGTGATGCTGTGCATCCTCCTACCCTGCTGGTGCCCTGCAGGAGGACACAGGGCTCTGGGATGGAGCGAATCGTGCAGGGTCTCCTGCCAGTCCCAGGGCTGTCCCAAGGCCAGGAGTGAGCTCTGGCTGTGGGTTGGTCTTAGGGAAGCAAAGAAGGGCAATGGAGTTGGTGAGGGGTCTGGAGCACGAGTCTTGTGAGGAGCGGCTGAGGGAACTGGGGGTGTTCAGCCTGGAGAAAACTCCCTGAAAGGAGAATGTAGCCAGGGGGGATCAGTCTCTTCTCCCAAGGAACAGGCAATGGGACAAGAGGAAATGGCCTCAAGTTGCACCAGGGGAGGTTTAGGTTGATAATCAGGAAATATTTCTTCACAGAAAGGGTTGTGAAGCCTTGACAGAGGCTGCCCAGGGCAGTGGTGGAGTCGCCATCCCTGGAGGTATTTAAAAGCTGGGCAGACGTGGTGCTGAGGGACATGGGTTAGTGGTGGGTTTGTCAGTGTTGGGTTGATGGTTGGACTCCATGATCTGAAAGGTCTCTTCCAACCTGGACAATTCTGTGGTTCTGTGATTCTATTCTATAAGCAACAAGAGCACGATGCCTGCCCGTGCCTGGTCCTCGCTCTACTCACTGTGGGTGTCTGTCTCTTTGGGTACGACTGGCTGAGGAGTCCTGCCTGCTTATCCTGGGATTTTTAGCTGGTTATCACCCCGGGTATTTCTGCAGAGATAACTTAGGTAGAACATGATGGGCTTTTGCTATATATAGTGTATATTTCCTGCTGGGCATCTTCCCAGGGGGAACATCCTTTCAGAAATACATGTTTTGCTTCAGTATGGGTGTATTTGGTAATTTTTCCCCTATTTGGTCTTCTTTCTTTTTGTAGCACGTGGACTGCTTGGCCCAAAACTGGCAGATTAACAGCTGAGTGTGTTTGGTCCACCAAGCAGAAGGCAGAGTTATCAATGTCCTTCCCTCTGTGGGACCTCTGTGGACAGAGAAAACACAAGGGACCATAGAATCATAGAATGGTTTGGATTGGAAGCAACCTTTAAAGGTCATCTAGTCCAACCTGCTGCCACAGGCAGGAACATCTTCAACTAGGTCATGTTGCTTAAAGCCCCATCAAACCTGGAGTTGAATGTTTCCAGAAATGGGGCATCCAGGAGAAGACCTGGCAGATTACTGGTGTTCAACCCATGGCATGCCCTGGGTTTCTAGTTCCCCAGGTTAAATGCAGCTGATACTTGCAGATTAGAGCAGAATAAACCACTGGTCCTGTTGTTTGCTGATGAATGTTAAAATTGGAAGAAAGTCCAAGGTTCAATCAAAACAAAAATCAGCAATAAAAATTACTTTGGAATTTACTTCAGAGTTTGTTTTCCAGTTGAGATTTTGGGATATTTTGTTAGCCTCACTGAACTCAATTAAAAAACTGAACATCTTTCTGAATTTAAAAGAAAAAAATAGATTTGTTTGGAAAACATCTTTTTTTTTTTTGTAAAAAATTAAAATCCAGGTCTCTTTTTCACTGAAGAATTTTGTCAAAATTGTCACAAATTTGCAAAAGCGTGTTAGTGATGCGAAACTACATTTTTTTGTGTGAAAGTGAGTTTTATCTGAAAGATGTTTCCCAGCTCCCCCGTACACGGAGAGAACTTGTAAGAGAATGAGTGTTTTGCAAATCTTAGGGATTGCAGCTTCCTAGGCAGGGCTGCAGACCTCTCGCCCTGAGCCACGATGATGGCGTGGGATTCGCTTCACCAAGGGGAAAATCTGCTGATTTTTCCTCTGCAGAGAGGCCAGACCATTTTCCATCTTTTCCAAGGTCTCTCACCCATGTTTGTTGCTCTGACTTTTTGCGGGACTCTGCCCGGGGCTGCTGGATCACGAAGCAATCTCTGGGGTGATGTTGGTACGCGGTGAGAAGGGACTTCTGTTGTCCTGTGGTTTATACCCCCCTCCAGCCCAGGCAATGCCTGGCCCCACGGCACTCGTGGCTTTTGTGTAATAGATTTAATTTGGATAGCCGTTATTTCCCAGTGCTAGCCGGCAGTGCGTGGGCTGCTCGGGCACGTTGGTGTGGCTCAGTGCGGTGTTTAGCCCGGCTCCCCATGCAGTCAAGCATATCTTAGCTACTGGGGTAATGATTGCTATTGGAATTCGCTGAAGAAATTTATGGTCCATGTGATTACTTCTACAAAAGACAACAGTAGAAAACAAATAAAAGTCATGAGAATGTTAATTTTAAAAAGTTACAGTAAGGTCCTTTGCCGTAAGGGAAAGGTAGAAACGCCTGTAGGCCCTGCCAGGAGGTTGGGCTGGAGGGGAAGGGGGTTCACCCGCAGGACCCCAACTTAGGGACAAGTGCAGCAGGTTACATTTAAACTTACCCAGGACCCCAGTGAGGAATGGGCAAGGTGTTGCTGTTCTTGGCCAGGACTCTCACTTTTGTCCCACAACACCCCCTTCCTGTCCCTCAGGCAGTTGCATTCATTGAACACCATTTCTCCTGCTTTGTTTAATTTTCTGCCAAAGGGAAGGGCTAAATAAGATGCTGTTCTAAACCTGGAGCTTGGGTGGCGAAAGGACCCAGCTGATGGGGACTGGTGGAGAAACTGGTGGATGGGATGAGTCTGGCAGGACGGAGAGCACGGCCACAGGGTTCCAGTTGCTCTCCCTGTTGGCTGCCAGTGGCTCCAGCCAGTGCTTGCCAGGAGCTGCTGTGAGATGGCCACAGGGAGGAAGGCATGTTCTATCACCTGCACATTCCATCACCTGCAGGTTCCATCACATGTTCCATTACCTGCACATTCCATCACTGCCACGTTCCATCACCTGTAGCCATCATATGGACACAACCGCTCATCCCCGTGGTCCTGATGGCTTCTCTCCATCCCAAACACGTATGCAAAAAGTTAGTATCTGAGAAACCACAGCAAAAAGTGCACAAGCACGTGTCTGCCTTCACGTGGCTGGGTCTGGTTGAGCTGTGCTGACTCTGGAGCTTCTGATTCATGGGGTCTTCTGAGACTCTGGGGACCAAAGCAATGTATTGAACATGGAAGTGACATATAAAACTTCTTTATTGAGTATTTGTGCAAATTTTGCATTTCAGTCCAAAGGTACCTGCCACTCGGTAACAAGCATGTCCCATGTTTGAGTAGGCTGCTGGTTTCTGCTGGTGTCAAGTGCCATGTGCTACAAAGAAGACAAGGCTAAAGGATGCATTAATGACTATTGTGCTGCTTAATGGGATGGCAGCCGGGTGCTCTGTGCGGTGAACGGCGGTAGAGCAGGGACAGTGGCCAGGCTTTGGAGCAGGGGCCCAGGGAAGATGTGACATCTCCATCCTGGGACACTCTCACACCTTGGCTGGACATAGCCAATATCAAAGCTGGCCCTGCTTTGGGTAGGAGTTTGGAGCAGGTGACCTACCAAGGCACCATCCAACTTACATTAGTCTGTGGTTACAGCATCCATGTTTAAAAAAATTAGATGGCAAAATAAATTGCATCCCCCTCCCATGTGCCGAGATCTAGATCTGGCTGAGGTTGACCCTGGGTCTGTCCCACTGCCCAACCAGCTGTCCGACCACGTCCGCTGCCCCTTCTGCCCATCTGCCCCATCCTTTTGCCTTCTGGCAGAGGAGGAGAGTTTCCAGCACCCTCCTGTCCCAAGTCCATCACTGAGGTCCCTGCATCCTCCCCTGTCCTCTGCCAGTGCTGTTCTCTGAAGCCACAGCAGTTTGAGAGACACTATGAAATCTTTTTCTTCATCTCCTTGTTTCTGAGATTTTTTTAAGCTCAAGCTGTTCAGTTTTCCTACACATCACAAAGGAAACTTGCAGGGAGCTTACCTTAAAACCAAGCAGACTGGTAAACATGAGTTGATAATCCCCAGAGAAGATGCTGCAGAGCGGATGACGCTGCCTTGGCTGCAGCAGCAGGTCCATCCACCACCTTCAGGCTCTGTTTGCAGCTGCCCCTGGGGGCTCACCCCATAGGCAGGGGGGCTGTGCCTTTCCCCCACTGTATCAGGGTGGAGGGCATCTCCCAGGGCTTTGCGGCCAACTTGTAGCAGCAGCTCCTGGGAATCGTTCTCCCCGCCTCCCCTGCACCTCTGCTAGCAATGGGGGTCTGACCCCTTTTGGGCTACAGCTGCATAAATCACCCTGGAGCCAGGGCTGCGGCGAGAGGTGGGATAACTCTGCCAGAAGCCCTGGGTTTGGTGTCTTCGTGTCTCAGCAATGCCAGCATTACTAAAGCGGGGGTTTCCTGTCTCACCCCATCCCAGGGATGTGGGCGGGCGCCCAGCACGTGTGTGCACCGCATGTGTGCCGATCCGTTTTGGTTTTTTGAATATGCAGGGGGCCAGTCGCTAAGCAGGGCTGTCAAGAAGTGTGGCTGATGGACCTCGGAATATCTGGTGGAAATCATGGGGCATTCATGCAAGCGTCTGGCTTAGTTTCACTCATAGCTGTACCCTTCGTCTGCCGAAGTGCTGCGGTGACGGTCGCAGGACTCGAGACTTTTCTCACCCACTTCTCCTTTTCCCTTCCCCTCTCTCCTATGTCTTTTCTCTCGTTTTTCTTCCTGCCCCCCTTCTTATCATACTCTGCATATCCATCA